>NC_138177.1:10192782-10239800 GCF_964165515.1 Mesoplodon bidens | reverse complement strand
GAAGTCCCTTTAACATTTCTTGATTTGGAACGTATTCCTTTGTCACCATATTACTTAATTTTGGAAACTTATTCCTTAATTTGGAACGTATTCCTTTGTAACCACATTTTATTTATTTGTATGTATGTGATAGGTCAGTTATGTTTCCTGATTTTGGAGAAACAGCTTTATTTAAGAGATGTCCTGGGCTTCCCTGGTGGTGCAGTGATTGAGAGTCTGCCTGCCGATGCAGGGGACATGGGTTTGTGCCCCGGTCTGGGAAGATCCCACATGCCATGGAGTGGCTGGGCCCGTAAGCCATGGCCGCTGAGCCTGCGCGTCCGGAGCCTGTGCTCTGCAACGGGAGAGGCCACAACAGTGAGAGGCCCGTGTACCGCAAAAACAAAACAAAACAAAAAAAAGAGATGTCCTATGGGGCTCAGCAGCACACTCCCCTATGGTCACCAGAACTATATGATCTACGGTGCCCCCTATGTGGGCTGAGTGGACCCTTCTGTTGTGGTGGGGTTGGTCAATGTGGGTGTGCTGGTAGGCGAACTCATCCCCAGCCCTGTTTGCTGCCAGGCCTTACCTGTACAGAGCTGCTGGCCATTGGTGGGCAAGTCTGGGTCCTGGAATAGTTGGTTGCATAGCCCAGGGAATCCTGGGGCTGGTGCTGGCCCACTGCTAGGGAGAGCTAGGTCCCAGGGCAGCTGGATGTTGAATATGTGGGGGTCCTGTGTATAGTCCTGGGCTCTCTGGTGGGTAGTTCCAGAGGTCCAGGTTCACTCCCCCAGGTGACTTACTGGGTGACCTGGGGGAGCCCAGGACTGGTGCTGGCCTGATGGTGGGGTAGGGTCAGGAACTCATGTAACTGGCTGCTCAGCCTGAGGGGTCTCAGACTGGTACCAATCAGTTTTTGGTGGGGCCTGGTCCCCACACTAGTAGTTTAGAGGGAAGACTCAAAAATGTTACTTTCCAGCCACAGTGTCCTCACAGTAGAACAGTTTCCCCAAAATGGCAGCTGCCAGAGTCTATTTCCCAGGGAGAGTCCCAGTGGGTGGCCTCCTGTCTCTCTGGAAGGCTCTCCAACATCAGCAAGTGGATCTGACCCAGGACTCTTTCAAGTTACTGCTTCTGTACTGGGTCTCAGAGTGTGAGACTTTGTGCGTACCCTATAAGACAGTGTTTCTTTCCTATGGCTCTCTGAGCTCTCCTGTACCCAAGCCCTGCTGGCCTTCAGAGCCTGATATTCTGGGGGCTCATTTTCCTGGTGCAGGAACCCCAGGCTGGGGAGCCTAATGCAAGGATTGGATCCCTCGCTCCTCAGGGAGAACCTCTGCAATGTTAATTATCCTCCTTCCTGTGGGTCACCCCCACCCAGCGGTGTGTACTATGTCTTTGCCCCTCCTATCCATCTAGTTGTAGTTCCTTCTTTACATCTCTAGTTGTGGAAAATCTTTTTTGCTAGTCTTCAGGTCATTCTCATCAATAGTTGCTCCGAAATAGTTGTGATTTGGGTGTACCTGTGACAAGGGGTGAGCTCAGTGTCTTCTTACTCCACCATCTTGGCCACTCCCCAGTACTGGATATTTGAAGTCTCTCAATAAAGTAGATCTTAACTGTTCTCACCACACAAGAAAGATTATAACTATGTGAAATGATAGGATACATTAATTAACTTGATTGTGGTAATCATTTCACAGTGTATATGTATATTACATCATCATGTTGCACACCTTAAAAAAACCTAACATTGTACAACCTAAACATACAATTTTCATGTGTCAGTCATACCTCAATAAAGTTGGAAAAAAGAAAAAGTGATGACATGAGAAAATGAAAAGATAGGACAAGGCATAATTCATTTTGCCTTCAGTCCTTCCTTATGATTAAATCAAAGGTACAGAGCATTGACAGAATGAATATTAAGAAGTGAAATAGAACACTTTATTTATATTTTGCAGTGGTTCTGCTGTTCTAGTAATAAAAAAAATACATATGCATGCATAAGCAACAAAATACAAACTGTATAAATTAAATGATCCACATATGAAGTAAATTTCTTATATTTGTTTTTAAAACTGTAAAAATTAATAAAGAGAAACCTCAACCAATACAGAGTCAGGAGGCCCAAAGGAAAAGTTCTCAGGTTCTATGATGATAGTAGAGCCCAAAAGGAAGAAGATAAACTTCCACTTCCTCCTAGTGAGAACTCAGCCAATGAAAGACTATCACAAGTCAACAAATGAAAAGCCACTATACCTCAGACTCAGTTCCTCCAATGAATGTTTGTTTACTATAGGCCTCAGAACTTCCTTTTCCCTTCTATATAAAGAGTTCTCCTCTCCATTTTTGTGGGAGAATTGCACTTGGGCCGCCACAGTTGCAGACCTCAAATATCAATTCTTTGATGTTGATCCCAAGTAAACTCATTTTTACTGGAGAAATATTTGGCAGTCTGTTTATTTAAGGTCAACAAAACTGTCTTTGAACAACATGAAGATAAGTGGTAAAATTCATCCAAGAATTTAAATTTAATTTTTTTTATTTGTAAAAGGGATTAAATAGAAAACAAACACGATGACAAGAAACTACATGAAAAGATAAAATTTCATATTTTAGTAGTTTAAAAGCACTTTATACCTGCTTCTTACACAACAAGCCCCACATTTTCACTTTTCACAGGCATCTACAAACTTATATAGCCAGCCCTAAAACTATGTCAAATGTTGTTGAAAGGTCCTTGTGAGATGAGAAGGGAGAATTGAAAGATGTGTCTCTATCTCTATGTATAACAAAGAAAACTATAGATACTTTGATATGGAGATATTTGTTCACCTCTGTACTTCGAGTGCCTCTAACAGTTCCAGCAAGAGAAGGTACACGATAAATTCTGGAGAGAATAAACCAGTGAATGAATAAGTAAATAAAGTTCTGTTTAAACAAAACATAGGCTGTGAATGTCATAAGAATAGTAAGAAGCTCTATTAACAACTGTACAACTCTCTGCATTAGGTAGATATTAGAGTATTGCCTTAGTTTTTAATTCTGGGAAAAGTTTCTTTTAAAATTTAAACACGTCATAATTAATATTTATTTTGACTAACAAAATGTCTAATATAATATAATAGAGCAGGATGGGCTAAGAAATAGCAAACATCTTTTACTATTTTTGCATTTTCAAGTTTATTATGTGCAGACTTCCTCTTTTAGCTTGAACAAGTAATGAGCTTACATGTCATCCCTCCCTTCCTTAAAAGAAGCTGCTGAGCATACTGAAAATTAATGACTTCTCAGACCCATCAAAGAACTCAGTTCCAGGACAAACTGCCACCCTGATATTTGGAGACAGGTGAATCCAGAGTCACAGCTGACATAAGCTTACTTGGAGCACAGCTGCGGGAGCAATAAACTACTTGGAACTCATTCTGTGCAGGTCTCAGCCTATTGATAGTAATGCTGTTGTGTTAGAAATGCCTGGGGGCTCTCATCTGGGCCCACGTGCGCTTCCCTGGACAGCTACTCTTTCGAAACCAATGTTAAGACCAATCCTTGTGGTTCTTATTATGATTGCAAGATGCTCTTCAGCAAAAACCATTAGGAAGATTTGAAGAAAAGGAGTTTATTACTTGCAAGCCCTGGAGTGTACAAGGCACAGCAGGGGGCACACAGCAAGGTCCTGGGTAAAGAGAGAAAGCTTGAGTATGGGCCTGCGGTCCTGCTTTTATTGGGGTCAAGGGTGGAGGGTGAGAGTTTCATGGGCTCGATATTGGCAAGTAAGAGGGAATTTTAAGCATGGGAAGAGAGAAAAAAAGAAAAAGAAAAGAAGCAGCCCAAATGGCCAGTAATCGAAATCAATCAGGATCTCTAAAACAAAGGAGCCTCAAGGCCTGTAGTGAGAGAAGGATGTCCTGGCTCTTTACCTACTCCTGTGGCTGGCAATGTGTTTATTAGAGATAGCCTTCCCTGAAGTAGATGCCTCGCAATTGAAGCTTAAGTCAGGACTTGCATTGCAAAAAGAAAAGCCAACTGTCAGGGCTCAAAATACAGAATACTTAAATGGTAGTTTTGACAAAATGCTGAAGGCTCAGTGTGGACTAACATGGGAGTACAAAACTCATGGGGTCCATAGTCATAGAAAGGCTATCTTTCTATTGGTTTTACTTCCAGGAATCGCACACATTTCTCACTGTGAAGATCAAATAAAGATCCTCTCATGTTTCTAGCAGGGGAAGGGGAATAAATCATTGTTAAATATACCAGCATGCGCTATAACAAAACCTACTCTCCTGGGACAAAGAATTTACTAGTGGATTATCTTAGTGAGGGAGAGAACATTTCTCTAGTACTCCTGCCTAATCTAAGATTAAAAAGCCCTATCTTATAGAAAAATACTTGCGAAGAGTCGTAGGTCCACTAAAAGACAGAGATCTAACATAGGATTACTGAGTATTCCCTCCATCCGCCACGCCTTAATACCACACCAACAGGACTCCAATACAGTAACAGCAGTTTACAGCAGAAACAACTACTCCATGCAGACTGTCTCTGAGGATGAATATTTACAATCAAACAATAATTGGTATTGAGGTTACAAGGACCAAAGAGCTTTACCGGAGTCCTAAGAATATTGCAATTTGGGTAAAACCAAAAAAGTGTTTCAGGAAAGAAAAAGTTGGGGGCTTATAAAGACAAAAAACCACAGGATTATTAAAGTCGCACGGTGAGAACTGGGATCGACTCTGACACAAGTCAGGAAATATTTGTCCTATAGGAATCATGAGTTATTTTAGGGTAAAGATTCAGTAAGTATCTTGAGTTTCTAGCAGATCTTCTGGATGCCTTCACTAGGACAGTAAGTGGTCAAAAGGTCAGATTCCATCCAGGCTGAGATGTACACAAGTCACACTTCCCCAGTGGTCTCCCAGCTCTGTTTTAGAGAGCTCTCTTAGCAATACTAACTCCATTTTGATTTTCCTCCCACAATAACCATGTAAAAGTAAAGTACAAAGTCAAGAAAGGAGACAAAACAAGGAAACTAGAGGAATTTGAAGCTTCCAACACCTAGAGCTATAGCAAACATTCAACACAGCCCAAGTCCTAGCGAAATTAACATTAAAACCTAACACTGATGGTATATTTACCTCAGCCTCTATCACTGGATACAACATGCCTGGATTTCATTAAAAAAAAATACAGTGCAAGAAAAAAAAAGGTGCTCTAAATAGACAAAGCAAGTATCAGAACCAGATTCGCAAGTAACAGATTCTGAAACTATCAGACACATAATTTAAAATAACTATGATTAATATTTTAAGGACTCTAATAGAAATAAGTAAACAACATGCAAGAACAGAAGGGTAATGTAAGCAGAGAGATGGAAACTCTAAGAAAGAATTAACAGGAAAGGCTGGAAATCAGAAACAGGGTATCAGAAATGAATGCTGTTAGCTAATGCAGACTAGCACAGCTAAGACCACTGAACTTGAACATAGATTTATTGAAACTTCCTAAATTTCCTAACCTGAAATGCAAAAAGAAAAACAAAGATTAAAAAAAAGAGAGAGAGAACATCCAAGAACTATGTGACAATTTCAAAAGATGTAATGTAAGTATAATTGCTATACCAGAAGAAGAATAAAATGAATTAAGCAGAAGTACCTTAAGTTATTTGAAATGGCTAAGTCTTTTTCAAAATTAATGATATAACAAATCACAGATCCAGGAATCTCAGGGAGCACCAAGAAGGATAAATACCACCCTTCTTCCCCCAAAAATCTACACTTAAACTTATCATATTCAAAGTACAGAAAGGCAAAGAGAAAATGCTGGACAAAGCCAGGGAGTAGTGGAGAAATACCTGATCCACAGATGACAAGTATGAGGATGACACTGGACTTTTTTGTTAAAAACTAGGCAAACAAAAGTGCAGTAAAATATTTAGAGTGTTGGAAAAAAAACAAACAAACCTAGAATTCTATATCCAGTGATATTATCAAAAGAGAAGAAAATATACATTCTCAGGCCAAAAAAAGAAAAAAAAACACAGAAAAACAGACAAACAATATAGAATTCATCTTTAGGAGACCTATCCTCCAAGATAGGTCAAAAATTTTCTTCAGAGAATGAAATTACATAGATCAGAAACTTGCTCTACATAAAGAAGAACATCAGAGAAGGAATAAAGGTGAATGACATCAATAACATAAAAGAAGAAAGGGAAGAACTGGGATTACAGGCATCCCTTAGAGATATTGTGGGTTTGGTTCCAGATCACCACGATGAAGTAAGTATCACAATAAAGCAAGTCACACAACGTTTTGGTTTCCAGTACATATAAAAGTGCTGGTCACACTATACTGTAGTCTATTAAATGTGCAAAAGCAGTATGTCTAAAAAAAAAAAGTGTACATACCTTAATTTTAAAACACTATTGCTAAAAGATGCCAACCATATGAATCAGCGAGTCACAAACTTTTCCAAGAGTAACACTGTAAGCAGCTCTTTACAGGAAACCACCTTCAGCAGGAAGCCTCTTTTCCTGTCACTTTAGCAAAACTATTGTAACTAAATTTTTTTTTTGTAACTAGTTTTTAAACCAGGCAACCCCATGCTCTACTCAACTCCAGCCCAAGCACACCTTTCAAATCTTTTGATCACACAATACCTTGCCTAACCTGTCGGTTCTTTCCGTAGATCAAAGAAGTAGAAATGAAGAATAATTAATTAACAACTGACCAGCTCCCCTCCCCTTCAGTAATCTCCTGAACAAACTGTGTGAATAAGATAACACCCAGAGGAAGAAAACGAGGAGTTGAAAAGCCTGCACACAAGCCTGCACACTGTGGGGAATGGCAAAGACTGTGACCCCCTATCTCAATGATTAACTGACATTACTTCTGTTTCTCTTTAAAAAGTTTCATAGCTGAAAAGAATCTTGGGAAGTGGTTTTTGGGGGATGCTGAGTCCACCATCTCCACCATCTGATTAAAAGCACCTTTTCCCTCTACCATTTATGAGTATGTAGTTGATTTTCTAAGAGGCAAGCAGCAGGTTGCCGATTTATTCAGTAACAACAAAGATCACTGATCACAGATCACCATAATATAATAAAAAATTTTCAAATATTGTAAGAGTTACCAGAATGTGGCATAGAGACACCAAATGAGCAAACGCTGTTGGAAAAATGATGTCCATAGACTTGCTCAACGCAGGGTGGCCACGAACCTTCCATTTGTAAAAAACACAAGTTCAATAAAGTAAAGCCCAATAAAACAAGGCACGCCTGTACTGTTATAAGATACCTACGCTACACATGAAGCCATATAGTGTTAATTCAAACTGGACTTTAAAAATGTATATTGGAAACTCTAGGGCACTTACTAAAGACTTTTAAAAGTGAAAGGCTTTTAAAAATGGAATACAAGTTATAAGCTAAGAAAGGAGAGAAAATGGAATTTTATAATGTTCAGTTTTAAAACAGAAGGCAGAAGAAAGGGGAAATAAAAACAAATGCAATAGAACAGTTACAAATACGGTAGATATTAATCCAGTTACAAATACCATAGATATTAATCCAATTATACCAATAATCACATTAAACATGAATGACTTTAAGTTATGAATTAAAGATAGATTGTCAGAGTGAAATAAAAAAAGAACCCAACTGTATATGGTCAACAAGAAACTCACTTTAAAGATTCTGATATGATAAGGTAAAAATAAAGGGATGGAAAGATATGCCATCCTAACCCTAGTGGAAAAAAAAAGTTGGAATAACTATATTAATTTCATACAACACAGACTTCAGAACAGGGGATTATCAGGGATAAAGAGGGGCACTACATAATAATAGGAGTAAATTCTCCATGAAGACATAGCATTAAAAATATTTTAAATTAAATTAAAAATGAAACAATACCTTTAGGATGCAATGCAAACAGTGCTTAGAGGGAAACTTATAGCACTAAATGTCTATATTAGAACAAAAGAAAGATCTAGAATCAGTCTAAGCTTGCACTTTAGGCAATTAGAGAAGGAATGCAGTTTAAGACTAAAGCAAGTAGAAAAAATTAATAGAAAATCAAAATGAAAATAGAGAAAATTCATGGCATCAAAAGCTGGTTCTTCAAAAATTTCAATAAAATTATAAACCTCTACCAGGCAAACCAATAAAAGAGATAAGATACATATTACCACTATCAGAAATTAAAGAGGGAGCATCACTACTGAATCCATGGATACAGGAAGTATAAGGGTATACTATGAAAACTCTATGCTCACAAATTTGCTAATTTAGATGAAATGAAACAACTCCTTGAAAGCCACACATTACCAAATTTCACACAAGGAGATGGAAATAACCTGCACAGTCCCATAATTATTATAGAAATTAAATCAATAACTAATAATGTTCCAAAAAAGAAAGCACCAGGCCCAAATATTTTACTGGGGAATTCTAACATTTAAGAAAGAAAAATACTAATTTTTCACAATCTTTCCAGAAATTAAAACAGAGGGCAAACTTCCCTGATGCCAGTCATTACTCTAAGAACAAAATCAGATAAAGACATAAGAAAGGGAAAACCATAGACCAATATTTCTCATGAACATAGATACAAAATTTCTCAACAAAATATTAGCAAAGCATATCCAACAATGTATAAGAAGTTACACAAAAAACTAAATGATATGTATTCTAGATATGCCAGGCTGGTCCACATTTTTAAATCAATCCACATAGTCCACTATATCAAGGAGTTAAAGAAGAAAAGTCATAGTCATACCAATAGATGCAGAAAAGCATTTAACAAAATCCAACACCATTTTACGGTAAAAAAAAAAAAAAAAAAATCTCTCAGCAAACTAGAAATAGGAGGCAACCACCACAACATGACAAAAAAAATATATGAAAAATCTACAGCTAGTATCAGATTGAATGATGAGAAACAATGCTTTTACATGTAATGTGGTAACATTCAGGATCCTGGAACAGAAAAAAAGAACATTACATAACAGTTAAGGAAATCTGAATCAAGTATACATTTGGTTAATATAGTAATATTAATTATATTATTAATTTTGACAAGCACATTGTAATAATGTAAAATAACAAGGAAAACTAGGTGTGGGGCATATGTGAACTCTACTATCTTTGCAATTTTTCTGTAAACCTAAAACTGTTCAAAAATAAAAAGCTCTGGCTTTCCTGGTGGCGCAGTGGTTGAGAGTCCGCCTGCCGATGCAGGGGGCACGGGTTCGTGCCCCGGTCCGGGAAGATCCCACATGCCGCGAAGCGGCTGGGCCCATGAGCCATGGCCGCTGAGCCTGCGCGTCCAGAGCCTGTGCTCCGCAACGGGAGAGGCCACAACAGTGAGAGGCCCGCGTATGGCAAAAAAAAATTTTTTTAATGAAAAGCTCATTTGAAAAATACAATATCTTCTTAACCAACTTACTATTTAAGACAAATCTTTTTTTTTCTAATTAAAAAATACTTTCTGAAGTTCTTGAAACTATTTTTAAACACAAAAATCTATCTGTTCAGTGTTATTGCTTGGTATTTATTAAACTACACAGTGAAAGAGATTCACGTATTTAGGAGAACAACTAAATTTATTTAATGAGAAAAGTAAACAAATTAGTATCTAGAAAGATGTTTAGAAACAGTCTGTTGTACAAGATCACTGGTAAGTTGAAACACAATTTTTTTTCACATAAACACTTAATGTTCAAATAAAATATGAGTTGACAGAAATGTTTAAATCCATCATATGGTTGAAATATTATATATGTGTAACAAAAACATTTATAACAATACTCTTCAGTATTCATTCCAAGACTGTTGGAGTTTTTAAGAAGTATTATTATGAATGCAGCTACTCTAGAATTTTTTTAAAAGCTTTGAGAGAAGAAGACAATAGATAAAAGTCCTTGTGGAAATTCTGAAGGAGTTTCTTGTGAGTTTAAGGTTTCTAGCAACTGAAATTCCTATAGAACTGTCATTTCATCCTTCCTAAATGGAAGTTCAACACATACGTCTTTTAAAAGTATGTTAGCCTGAGTAGAAATATCCTTACACAACAGAAGTCATTTATTTCACACAGGAGATGAAAAGAGTTTTCCAAACTCTGTGTGTGTGTCTGTATTAACACATACACATATATAAACTTATTGTAAGCACTGCATATGGAAGATCAGCCTGGGAATCCTGAGAGCAATAAAAATAGTTTGTGAAGAAAAGACATTTAAACTAATACATTGTACTACCACAAAAATTTTCTTAGGATATCTTGTTAAGGCAATTGTTAAGGCAATGCACACACACATGTGTGTATGTGTCAGACAAACACAGATTGAAGTTTGGGGGAAAATTGAGTGATAGCTGCAAAATCTGTGCAGCTTTGATATGTCAGTAAGGATTCTTACCTGCAAACAACAGAATCCATGCTGAACTGTACAGGCAGAAATTTTATTTGAGAACAAAAGGCAGCTCTCAAAATCTTCAGGGAAATGAGGAAAACTAGCTATAAGCTATGTACCTATAAAGAATACGCAACTGCATTTTGAGACTGAGATACCAAGAGAAGACATCACCAGCCTGAGACTAAACTCCAGGGCCTTCACTACTGATCTCTTTAAAAACCTCCAACACATACGTTCCCAAAGATAGATTTCATGCTCATCACCTTTCCCACAGAGCCCCTTCTAAACAAAGTCTTATAATGGTTTATCTGCTTAGAGAAGCAAAGGATACAGTCCATCCCTAATGGCAAGAGAGGATGAACTAATGAAGTCTGACTTCTGCCTTGGGCAGCAAATCTCATAAAGTGAAGATTTATTCAAAATCTGGAAGAATGTTCAAAAGATGATAGGCAATCATAAATGCAGCCAATGTCTACTACACTTGTTTAGTTGCCTTTTAGGTATATTGATTTCACTTAATAATGCTGTTTTATAAAATAACATCAGCTTAACATCTTAGCTAGAATATACTGAATACTCAGAATGTGGACATTATCATTGGTCTGTAAAACTTTTATATTTGTAGAAGCTTTAAACATTTATTGTATAACGTACTGTAAGCCAATTCCTGCTACCTCTGTCAATAAAATGATCATTGCTGGATACTCAGCCTGATGCTAATAAAAACTCAAATTATATAACTGGTATATCTTATTCCAATTATAATTGAACATCCCATGAGGCTTAGTAATAAGAATAAAAATCACAGGTCAAAGGATACAATCATCTTGTTCAAATAATAGAATGCCAATAATAAATTTTAACGTTAGGAAGGTAAGTTTTTACAATTTCTGTGGGACTGGATTTGGGAATCCTGCCTGGATTACAGTCATTGGGACCTCCTAATTCCTGAACCAAAACCAGTATCAGAATGGCACATGTTCCCCTAGGGAAAAAGCCAAATCATGCATTTCTAGTATCTTTATCTGCTTGGAGAGAAATGATATCCGTTATTTTGTTAAAACTGAAACCTGTTGTGAAGGTGAGGAAGTAAGGACTGACATCATATATGATGACCCATTTCTACCACTAGTCAATCCATTTAATATAATGAGAAATAACAGCAAAAGATCTTGCTTCTGTGTAGAATTCTCTCTTTTAGCAATTGGCCTGTTATGTAAACTCTTTTGGGATGGTTTAAACAGACATTTGACTAGTGTATTCTTGTATATGGAACTGTGTTAGAATGATACATATTCATGGGCAATGCACAGTCTCCAAGTCCAAGAAGCTTACAGTCTGGGAGGCATAAAAACAAGAAGCTAACAATGATAAAACATCGTAGCAGGTGCTTATAGAGTAGTTTACAGGTGAGTTCTTAATAAGAGATCCATGGAAGAAACATCAAATCTTTTATTGAGAAGCAAAGGCTCACCAGATTGGTAATGTCTATATGAGAATGTGGAAGATAAATAGATCACATAAATAGGAGCGGAGCTTTTAGACAAAACTTTAGGACTGCAAAGTTTACACTGCAAAACTACATGGATGTAAGAGAACATAAAAGCTCATAGAACTAAAAATAGGGCTCTAGAACTATATAGAAAGAACTGACAAACTAATTACCTTATTTCTGTGCTTTACATTATTTACTCATTTAATACATTTCCTTATTGAGTAGGTGCAATGATTATCACCATCGCCTCCCCTGCATTTTACTTTTACTTTTTTTTTTTTTTTTTTTTTTTTTTTTTTGCAGTACACGGGCCTCTCACTGCTGGGGCCTCTCCCGTTACAGAGCACAGGCTCCAGACACGCAGGCTCAGCGGCCATGGCTCACGGGCCCAGCCGCCCCGTGGCATGTGGGATCCTCCCGGACCGGGGCACAAACCCGCGTCCCCTGCATCAGCAGGCAGACTCTCAACCACTGCGCCACCAGGGAAGCCCCTACTTTTACTTTTTTAAAAGATTAAGCAGTTTGTCCATATCACAAAACTAAGAAGTAGATAAATCTCCATTTAGAACCTAGGAAAGCTGAATCAGAAATTTGTGCTCTCAGCCATTATTCTATAAGGCTTATTTAGTGTAAGATGAACAATCCTAATGAGGGCTAGCGAGAAGGAAGAAATAGGATTTAGATATTTAAAATTTCATGAGCCATGTTAAAATAATTTGGATTTCATTCTGAGAACAACACAGACCCAACAAACTCTTGTAAGCAGACGATTTCTGTACTTACTGGGCTAAATAAACACCTTTCAATTTGCAGTATGGCAAACATCTCAGGAAAGTTACACCAAAAGGCAAAGTCATAAAAAGCTGTGGATAACATTTAAACAAAACACAATGGCAGCCTTAGCTATAGATACTGCAATGAACAAACAGATGTGGAAGGCGCCATGAAATGTTTAGAAGGTTGAATCTACATGAATTATTATTTTGGAAGTATGCTGAGATAGGAGAAATAAAAGAGACAAAATGACTTACGTTTAAAACTTGAGAAATAAAAGGATAATAGTCTTATTTACTGGGATGATAGAAGTGAGTTCACCTTTAGATACGTTACATTAAAGATGTATGTGAGGGACTTCCCTGGTGGTGCAGTGGTTAAGAATCCGCCTGCCAATGCAGGGGACACAGGTTTGAGCCCTGGTCCGGGAAGATCCCACATGCCGCGGAGCAACTAAGCCCATGCACCACAACTACTGAGCCTGCGTTCTAGAGCTCGTGAGCCACAACTACTGAAGCTTGCGTGCCTAGAGCCTGTGCTCCACAACAAAAGAAGGCACCGCAATGAGAAGCATGTGCACCGCAACAAAGAGTAGCCCCCACTCGCCGCAACTAGAGACAGCCCATGAGCAGCAATGAAGACACAAAGCAGCCAAAAAAAAAAAAAGATATATGTGAAATTACTGGTGTAAATATATACAGGTAGCTGGTCATATGGGATATAAAGGTTATAAGTGTTACCTGGGGTGAGTAAGCAGCAAATAGTCATTCAATGGTTCAACAAGTACCTACAGGGCACTTATGTACTAGACTATCGTGACAAAGCAAGTACAGTGCTGAATGTAATAAGGTGAGGTCTTGACTGACCCTGAGAAGGAGAGATGGATAATAAACAAGTGAGCAAGGTAATTATAGGTAATGGCTAGTGCTATTAAGAATATACTGTTATGTTGTTGAGAGTAACTCAGAGCAGCTACATTCACACTGAGTGGTCATTTCATGGAAGGCTTCCCTGTGAAGGAGACACTGGAGGAAAAGTCACAGGAAAGGACAGCATGGTGATTAAGAGTGTGGGAGCCGGGCTCCCGTGGTGGCGCAGTGGTTGAGAGTCTGCCTGCCGATGCAGGGGACATGGGTTTGTGCCACGGTCCGGGAAGATGACGTGGAGCGGCTGGGCCTGTGAGCCATGGCTGCTGAGCCTGCACGTCCGGAGCCTGTGCTCCGCAACGGGAGAGGCCACAGCAGTGAGAGGCGTGCGTACCACAAAAAAAAAAAAGTGTGGGAGCTGAAGTTCAAGAACTGGGTTCATGTCTCAGCCTCACAATGTGGTAACCATGTAGACATTCCAAGTTATTTAAACTTTTTTTTCTTTTTTTATTCTCTACTGTCTTGTGAGTCTGTTTCTGTTTTGTAAATAAGTTCATTTGTATAATTTTTTGATTCTACATATAAATTATATCATATGATACTGTTTTTGTCTGACTTACTTCACTTAGTATGATAATCTCTAGGTCCATCCATGTTGCTGCAAAGGGCATTATTTCATTCTTTTTTTACAGCTAATATTCCATTGTATTTATGTACCACATCTTCTTTATCCGTTCATCTGTCAATGGACATTTAGGTTGCTTCCATGTCCTGGCTACTGTAAATAGTGCTGCAATGAACACTGGGGTGCATGTATCCTTTTGAACCATGTTTTTCTCCAGATATATGCCCAGTAGTGGGATGCTGGGTCATATGGTAGCTCTACTTTTAGTTTTTAAGGAACCTCCATACTGTTCTCCATAGTGGCTGTACCAATTTACATTTCCACCAACAGTGCAAGAGGGTTCCCTTTTCTCCACACCCTCTCCAGCATTTATTGTTTGTAGATTTTTTGATGATGGCCGTTCTGACTGGTGTTAGCCTCAGTTTCCTCAATTATAAAATAGCGGTGATAATAACAAATCTTATTGAGAAGGGATTAAGTGAAGTAGTCATGTGAATCATTTAGCACAATTTCAATCATAAGGAAAATATTCACTAAACACTGGCAATAATTTAAAAAGTGCTAATAGGAATGACATTCTTATTATTTCACCCAGCTGACCAGGGCAGGAAAACAGTGTGGGTTTTCTAGGCCAGTGACTGAAAGTAGGCATTTGCCTATGTGTCCTCTCTCGGTGTTTTATTTGCAAATGTACAATGGTGGTGAAAAACTGACTCAGGGTGTTGGATTTAGAAACAGCAACCAGCAGGCTCACCTTTAAAGCACCTAGAGGACATAAAGGATTTGGGACTCAGAGTCATATTGTATATAAACTGAAATCCCTCTTATACATAAATCTACCCATTATTGTACTTTGTTGTTAAGTAAGCCTGAGTAAACATTTTAATGTGTTTTCTAATGCCTTCAGTGGCAATTAGGCTTGTTATTCGTTGTTTCTAAAGACCTCTGTGGTCCAGGATAATATGAATTGTTTCCTTATTCAGCAGGTTGATAATGACTTCATTTCTTTTAAAGTATTTCATTTTAAAAATTATTTACTGTTCTCTGCTTATAAACAAAAGCATAAGGTTGGCTTTTATCCAAAGAGAGGAGCACAAGGATCTCTGATTATCTAGGCATTGCTGGGTTTCAAATAGCAGGAAGGAAATGGAAGATGTTTAAAGTAAAACATATTTAAGTGTAACATCTTCTGGTATTTGAATGTATATGTGTATGTGAGTGGGGTGTGTATGTGTATAAACTCTATCAAAATATGTTTTCTATTTTTGGCAAGTGAAATATACAGAGCAAAAATGTCAAGTCATTTGCATGGCTTCCCCCCAAAATAAAATCTTAGTTCACTGAAGTTGCAAAGTAGGGAAAACTCAATTATGATCATCGCTATATGTAGCCAATCCCATAGAAATCAAAGTCACACTGAAGTGCATAAAAAACTTTTTCAGTGTAGTAATTACTCCAGTATTCTCTCTGCGGTATTTAATCAACAGGCATGATTTAAACTATTTCATAAAGGGACCCTTCAATTTTTCCCTGAAAAAAATATATGCAAGTACTATACTCTAAGAAATATATTATTATATCTTTGAAACCCTGAGGGTATCCTCTTGATCAAATGAGTCTCTGATGCCACCATAGGTAATAACTACCTTATTTCTATCTTATTTACATTTTTTATAATTTTAAATATACATGTTTGTATATAAATGTGTTTGTGTATTTAAAACTATAAAGAAATGCAAATAAGTGTTTATATATACAAGTATGTTACATAAATATAAATTGTTTAGTTTTACATTTTTTATCATTTATTTTAAAATCCATCATAATATATCCTCTAATTTGCTTCTTTGTGCTTAACCCTTTTTTATGAGATTCAACATTAAATTAAGTAGCGATAGTTCATCCATCTTCATTGCTGTACACCATCAATATGGCATGTGTATAAATATTATATATGCATATATGAAATATATGTATGTATAAACCATTATTTATGTTTACAAGTTGATTCCAAAACTTCTTGTTTTGTTATTGCAAACAATGCTGCCAGGAACATTCTTATACATGTCTCTAAGTATAGAATTCTAGGGATGGAAATTCTAGACCATAGGGTCTGTGCAGCATCAACTTTAACAAACAAGCAACTTCTTTGCAACATAACTGTAACAATTTGCACTGCCGTCCATTAGGGTATAGTGTTTTCCACTGTATCTCATTATAATGCCTTAACATTTTTCCTGTTGGTGCCCCTCTGGAAAACTTCCCCTTCCTTTTGAGGACAGTTACCTTCTTTCCTTAAAAGCTAACAGTGCAATTATAATATTATAATCACATATATTTATATATGTTAACAGTTTGTATTTCTTATAAACATATAACATTTTCTACATATAATGGATCTTATATATACATATAGCCATTTTATACTTCCACTTTATAGAGAAAATATGCACTGGGGTGTTATCTTTTAAGTGGAGATGTTTTGTAGCTTATCTGGTCTGCCAGAATGTCAAAGTAGATCCAATCGATTTTCAACATGATATAGTTTGCCCCAATTTTCAAGTAAACCTTCTGTCAACCTTGTATTTATCACCTTCCAGGTATTAGCCTATTCTTTTCCTCCTTATCATAAGCAAATTCATAAAAGGAATCTCCACATTTTTACCTCCAAGCCTTTAACATTCTCAAACTAGATCTAATGCAACATTAATCATCTCAAATAATTATTGTGATGTTTATCAGCTTTCCTCCATGTTACATTCAATAGCCATGCCACAGCCCTCAACTTTCATAACCCTCAGGATGATATACTGTTATACAGATGATACATTTAGCACTAAGTCCTATTTGAAACACTCTTCTTAGCTTCTGTGAAACAGTTTTCATCTGTTTTTCCCCCCTACAATGCTGAGCACATCTTTTCATTTGCTGGGTTATCTTAACCTAATATTAAATATTAGGTTTCTTCAAGGCAGAGATCAGAGTTTGTCTCTGCCTTCATGACCACCTCCCAGTAATTCCACCTGTGCACATGGCTTCACTTTCTTAGCCATAAGCAGATGACATGTACATTTTAATCTTCAGACTTGTATATCCAACTGCTAACGTATCTCCTCAGAAATCACTCAACATATTCACTCAAGATTCAACATACTGTAATACACATTCTTTTGTAAAAAAATAATGAATTTTTAAAAGAAGACTGTTTTATTCCACTGATCTCTATCCCAGTACATGGCAGCAGTGTCCATCCTGTCACACAAGCCAGCTCTGGGATGGCCAACATTACATCTTAACGTCATACCCATCTCTCTTCTCCTCTCCCTCTACCACTGCTCCTACTTGAACAGTTGAATTAGTCCCCTAACTCCCATCTGCATGCATCCTTTCATCCATTCCCTTTTTTTACCACAGTAAAGCTGGAGCCATCGATTTAAAATCTAAAACCAAAATATGCTCCTTCATCCATACTTTGAACGATTTCAACAACTTCCTAATGCCTACAGAAAATATATCAAACTTGTGAGCAAGACTATAAGCCCTGCAGGGTCTGGACCTTACCACCCTCATCTCATACCTCACCTGTAATGTGCCTTGCTTTCTGTGATCTGATCAGACAGATGGTCTTTCAAACCCTCGACACTTCCACCAACCCCAGGGCATTTAACATATTCTTACCTCTCCATGGACACATTTCCTTCACACCTCTCCTACTTAATGCCTAATTCTGCAGATACGTGCTAATCTGTCACTTTTTCAGACACACCTGCCCAGGTTTCACTAACAAGGTATAATCAGCTTATTTTATGCTCTAAGATAACCATTCATACATACCATCAATAGAGCTTTTCTATTTTTGGTTCAAGTTTTTAATAACGCAACTTACGACTTCGCCAATATACTATGCATGCCATGCAGTCAGGGACCTGGTATGCAGGCAACCTCAGTAGATGTCAACTGAATGAATTCACATCATAGTGACCACCAATTCCTTTTTTTTTTCTTTTTTTGCTCCCTCCTACCCCCTCCTTCTATTTCTATTCACTGTTTGTCAGTCATCTTTATCGATGAAGAAAACATCTAGTTAATTCTTTAGCAGAAGATTCCCGATCCTGGTTAAATTTTCACATCAATGACATAAAATGTCAGTGTCTTCAACAATCAATTGGGCATAGAGTGGAAATTTAGAATGGCATTTTTCTTCTTCCTTCTCTTCCTCCCACAGCTTCTGTTTCTGCTTGACTTGTGTCTGAAGCAGACTGAATCAAAATTATAATTAAAAATAAAAGTTATGCAACACCCACAGATGCAACTTTATCTTAAGCTAGAAACTCACGCTTGTTTGACCTAGTTCAAGAGAAATACTGGCAGCAGTCTGAAGCTGGGTCTATGAGCTACTTGCCAGCCACACAGAACTAGACTAATGTATCAAAACCTTAGTTTACTTTTCTTCCAATTCACAATTTTAAGTGTTAGGACCACCAATGCCATGTTCAGTTTCTTTCTGGCCATGAGAAGCAGTATGAGTAAAAGTATGAACTCTGTAGCCAGAGCCCTGCGTTTTCGTGGCCACTTAGCAGCTATGCGACCAGGGACTAGGAACCTAGGCTCTCTGTGCCTTCATTTTATTATCTATATAATGGGATTGACAGTCATTATGGCTTCTCATATTTTAGTTTTAACTTTTAAACGTAACACACTTCGAACAGTGACTTGCACACACTTAAGTACCATGTAAGTTCGCTTTAGGATGATCTATCTCTAGTTGGGCTGCCTCTGTTTCCTATTTAACATTATTTATAAAGTTTAGTGTTTACAAAGTGGTTTTATCACAACGCTTTGAACTTCTTAAATATTTTTCATAAGTTAATTTGTCTTGAAAATTCAGTTCGAGAGTCTTTTGTTTTCATTTGTTTCTTAACATGTTGATCTGTTTCTACACTCTATTAAATGGATTTGAAATTACAATAATCGTTTTTAGATATATTTTCCAATTTGGCATTTCCTTTCATGTTGAAAATTTTAACCTCGAGGAAGGACATTTTTAATTTTCATCTCTTTGACTTCAATGTGAATCTGGGGCAGCAGGTAATTAAATTCGGTGGATGGTCCGAGATGACTATTTGAATTTTTTCTAATTACGTCTCAAACTAAAATCTAGGATAGATAAAAGAAATCTATCAAAAATGCATAGTGCTCTGATAAGATGTTTTATAATCATGAAATAATAGTTGTAGTTCTAACATTTTATTTCTCCATGTCCTGGCCTGTCTCTTTAATAAAATCAGCTCTTTCATTGGTAACTTAAGATTGAATTTCCATACAAAAATCAGGGATATCCATATTTCATGAATAATTTGACAAGAAACTTTACATAATATTCTAGGTCAACCTGGCAGGATGAATATGTATCTAGTAAATGTACTTGTGTGTGTTTTTAGCCTTTCCATAAGTATTTCCAATCTCCCCCCAGGGAAGATATTATATCTGCTATGTGCATAAGGCTATTTTATTCACTCTCTGAATGTACTGTGTTGATCATTTATATAAACAATGGCATTTGAAGTTTCTTTTTTTTTAATCCTATTTCATCTATATGAAAGTTTATTTCAGGAAACAACAAATGCAAACATCTGTCTTTGGTGTACTCTATATTACATTTCAAAAGTCCACACAACGTATTACTCTCAAAATCGAAGTTATTAAAATCAGTATTTTCATATGTAACGGTAATTATTTGTTAAGTCGTATATTGGTATTTTATGGTAAGTCATATACACTTAACCAAGGAATATGTCCATCTCTGAATGGGAAAATCTGCTCTTTACACTCAAGGTTTTAGAGAATGATGTGGGAAGTGGTGAAGAAGTGGATGGCTGATGACTTGAACTGAGTTTCAAGTATCACAGCCATTTTCCACTTGGGTCCAGTGTATTATTTTAATTTGAATATAAAATGTGAATTCTACAACAATCTGAGAGGTATTAACTTTTATTGGTATAAGTACAGAATATAATAAAAAATTTATACAATTTCCTGTGTTCAAATGTTTCAAAAATAAAGTTTTCTTTAAGTCCAGGATAACTTGTAAGCCTCAGGCCATTGGTAGATTCCATTTAAACCATGCCCTAAGAGTATGAAATTTGGAGGTAGATTTAGCTATAAAATGGGAATATGATTTCATATAAGCTGCTGAAAATTATACTTCAATTTCCTCTTTCACAAAATCCACTATGCTAATAACCTGATGAACTTCAAAACTATGAAAACAATAAAAAGCCTAATTCGTATTAAATTTTCTACATGGAAGGATATTACAATATCAAAACGTACTGACAAGCATAGTAGTAGAGTCTTCCTGAGAAGAGCCCTATTCTCAATTTCCAGAGATTTAATAATCTTGTTACACAAATTCAATTAAATTCAACTTTTTGTTTAACATTTTTATTGGAGTATAACTGCTTTAAATTGCTGTGTTAGTTTCTGCTGTATAACAAAGTGAGTGAGCTATATGTATACATATATCCCCGTATCCCCTCCCTCTTGCGTCTCCCTCCCACCCTCCCTATCCCACCCCTCTAGGTGGTCACAAACCACCAAGCTGATCTCCCTGTGCTATGTGGCTGCTTCTCACTAGCCATCTATGTTACATTTGGTAGTGTATATATGTCCATGCCACTCTCACTTCGTCCCAGCTTACCCGTCCCCCTCCCCATGTCCTCAAGTCCATTCTCTAGGTCTGCGTCTTTATTCCTGTCCTGTGCCTAGGTTCTTCAGAACCTTTTTTTCTTTTCTTTTTTTAGATTCCATATATATGTGTTAGCATATGGTATTTTCCTCTTTCTGACTTACTTAACTCTGTATAACAGTCTCTAGGTCCATCCACCTCACTACAAACAACTCAGTTTTGTTTCTTTTTATGGCTGAGTAATATTCCATTGTATATATGTGCCACAGCTTCTTTATCCATTCATCTGTCGATGGACACTTAGGTTGCTTCCATGTCCCAGCTACTGTAAACAGTGCTGCAATGAACATTGTGGTACATGACTCTTTTCGAATTATGGTTTTTTCAAGGTATATGCCCATGAGTATGACTGCTAGGTCATACTGTAGTTCTATTTTTAGTTTTATAGGGAACCTCCATACTGTTCTCCATAGTGGCTGTATCAATTTACATTCCCACCAACAGCGCAAGAGGGGTCTCTCTTCTCCACGCCTGCTCCAGCATCTACTGTTGGTAGATTTTTTGATGATGGCCATTCTGACTGGTGTGAGGTGATACCTCACTGTAGTTTTGATTTGCATTTCTCTAATGATTAGTGATGTTGAGCATCTTTTCAAACGTTTGTTGGCAATCTGTATATCTTCTTTGGAGAAATGTTTATTTAGGTCTTCTGCCCATTTTGGATTGGGTTTTGTTTTTTGGTTTTTTTTGATATTGAGCTGCATGAGTTGCTTGTATATTTTGGAGATCAATCCTTTGTCAGTTGCTTCGTTTGCAAATATTTTCTCCCATTCTGAGGGTTGTCTTTTCGTCTTGTTTATGGTTTCCCTTGCTGTGCAAAAGCTTTTAAGTTTCATTAGGTCCCATTTGTTTATTTTCGTTTTTATTTCCATTTCTCTAGGAGGTGGGTCAAAAAGGATCTTGCTGTGATGTATGTCATAGAGTGTTCTGCCTCTGTTTTCCTCTAAGAGTTTTATAGTGTCTAGCCTTACATTTAGGTCTTTAAATCCACTCTGAGTTTATTTTTGTATATGGTGCTAGGGAATGTTCTAAATTCATTCTTTTACATGTAGCTGTTCAGTTTTCCTAGCACCACTTATTGAAGATACTGTCTTTTCTCCACTGTATAGTCTTGACTCCTTTATCAAAGATAAGGTAACCATATTTGCATGGGTTTAAGTCTGGGCTTTCTATCCTGTTCCATTGATCTATATATCTATTTTTGTGCCAGTACCATACTGTCTTGATTACTGTAGCTTTGTAATATAGTGTGAATCCACGGAGCCTGATTCCTCCAGCTCAGTTTTTCTCCCTCAAGATTGCCTTCGCTATTTGGGGTCTTTTGTGTTTCCATACAAATTGTGAAATTTTTTCTTCTAGTTCTCTGAAAAATGCCATTGGTAGTCTGAAAGGTATCGCACTGAATCTGTAGATTCCTTTGGGTAGTAGAGTCATTTTCACAATGTTGATTCTTCCAATCCAAGAACACGGTATATCCCTTCATCTGTTTGTAAAATCTTTAATTTCTTTCTTCAGTGTCTTATAGTGTTTTGCATACAGGTCTTTTGTCTCCTTACGTAGGCTCATTCCTAGGTATTTTATTCTTTTTGTTGCAGTGGTAAATGCAAGTGTTTCCTTAATTTCTCTTTCAGATTTTTCATCATTAGTGTATAGGAATGCATGAGATTTCTAGGCACTAATTTTGTATCTTGCTACTTTACCAAATTCACTGATGAGCTCTCGTAGTTTTCTGGTAACATCTTTAGATTCTCTATGTGTAGTATCATGTCATCTGCAAACAGTGACAGTCTTCTTCTTTTCAAATTTGGATTCCTTTTATTTCTTTTTCCTCTCTGATTGCTTTGGCTAAAACTTCCAAAACTATGCTGAATAATAGTGGTGAGAGTGGGCATCCTTGTCTTGTTCCTGATCCTGGTGGAAATGGTTTCAGTTTTTAACCACTGATAATGATGTTGGCTGTCAGTTTGTCATATATGCCCTTTATTATGTTGAGGTAAGTTTCCTCTATGCCTACTTCCTGGAGAGTTTTTATCATAAATGCGTGTTGAATTTTGTCAAAAGCTTTTACTGCATCTATTGAGATGATCATGTAGTTTTTATTCTTCAGTTTGTTAATATGGTGTATTACATTGATTGACTTGCATATATTGAAGAATCCTTGCATTCCTGGGATAACCCCACTTGATCATGGCATATGATCCTTTTAATGTGCTGTTGGATTCTGTTTGCTAGTATTTTGTTGAGGATTTTTGCATCTATGTTCATCAGTGATAATGGCCTACAGTTTTCTTTTTTTGTAATATCTTTGCCTGGTTTTGATATCAGGCTGATGGTGGCCTCGTAGAATGAGTTTGGGAGTGTTCCTCCCTCTGCTATATTTTGGAAGAGTTTGACAAGGATAGATGTTAGCTCTTCTCTAAATGTTTCATAGAATTCACCTGTGAATCCATCTGGTCCTGGGCTTCTGTTTGTTGGAAGATTTTTAACCACAGTCTCAATTTCAGTGCTTGGGATTGGTCTGTTTAAATTTTCTCTGTCTTCCTGATTCAGTCTCAGAAGGTTGTGCTTTTCTAAGAATTTGTCCATTTCTTCCAGGTTATCCATTTTATTGGCATAGAGTATCTTGTAGTAATCTCTCATGATCCTTTGTATTTCTGCAGTGTCAGTTATTATTTCTCCTTTCACATTTCTAATTCTATTGATTTGAGTCCTCTCCTTTTCTTAATGAGTCTGGCTAATGGTTTATCTATTTTGTTTATCTTCTCAAAGAACAGCTTTTAGTTTTATTGATATTTGCTATCGTGTCCTTCATTTCTTTTTCATTTATTTCTGATCTGATTTTTATGATTTATTTCCTTCTGCTAACTTTGGCATTTTTTTTGTTCTTCTTTCTCTAATTCCTTTTAGGTGTAAGCTTAGGTTGTTTATTTGAAATGTTTCTTGTCTCTTGAGGTAGGATTGTATTGCTATAAACTTCCCTCTTAGAACTGCTTTTGCTGCATCCCATAGGTTTCGGGCCATCGTACTGTCATTTGTTTCTGGGTATTTTTTTATTTCTTCTTTGATTTCTTCAGTGATCTCTTAGTTATTTAGTAGCGTATTGTGTAGCCTCCATGTGTTTGTATTTTTTAGTTTTTTTTCCTGTACTTGATATCTAGTCTCATAGCACTGTGGTCGGAAAAGATACTTGATACAATTTCTATTTTCTTAAATTTACCAAGGCTTAATTTGTGACCCAAGGTATGATCTATCCTGGAGAATGTTCCATGAGCACTTGAAAGTATTCTGTTGTTTTTGGATGGAATGTCCTATAAATATCAGCTAAGTCCATCTTGTTTAATGTATCATTTAAAGCTTGTGTTTCCTTATTTATTTTCATTTTGGATGATCTATCCATTAGTGAAAGTGGGGTGTTAAAGTCCCCTACTATGATTGTGTTACTGTCGATTTCCCCTTTTATGGCTTTTAGCAATTGCCTTATGTATTGAGGTGTTCCTATGTTGGGTGCATAAATATTTACAATTATTATATTTCTTCTTGGATTGATCCCTTGATCATTATGTAGTCATTCTTTGTCTCTTGTAATAGTCTTTACAGTCTATTTTGTCTGATATGAATTGCTACTCCAGCTTTCTTTTGATTTCCATTTGCATGGAATATCTTTTTCCATCCCCTCATTTTCAGTCTGTATGTGTCCCTAGGTCTGAAGTGGGTCTCTTGTAGACAGCATATATATGGGTCTTGTTTTTGTATCCAGTCAGCCAATCTGTGTCTTTTGGTGGGAGCATTTAATCCATTTACATTTAAGGTAATTATCGATATGTATGTTCCTATTCCCATTTTCTTAATTGGTTTGGGTTTGTTATTGTAGGTCTTTTCCTTCTCTTGTGTTTCTTGCCTAGAGAAGTTCCTTTAGCATTTGTTGTAAAGCTGGTTTGGTGGTGCTGAATTCTCTCAGCTTTTGCTTGTCTGTAAAGGTTTTAATTTCTCCATCAAATCTGAATGAGATGCTTGCTGGGTAGAGTAATCTTGGCTGTAGGTTGTTCCCTTTCATCACTTTAAAAATGTCCTGCCACTCGCTTCTGGCTTGCAGAGTTTCTGCTGAAAGATCAGCTGTTAACCTTATGGGGATTCCCTTCTATGTCTTTTGTGATTTTCCCTTGCTGCTTTTAATATTTTTTCTTTGTATTTAATTTTTGATAGTTTGATTAATGTGTCTTGGCATGTTTCTCCTTAGATTTATCCTGTATGGGACTCTCTGCGCTTCCTGGACTTGATTGACTATTTCCTGTCCCATATTAGGAAAGTTTTCAACTATAATCTCTTCAAATATTTTCTCAGTCCCTTTCTTTTTCTCTTCTTCTTCTGGGACGACTATAATTCAAATGTTGGTTTAATGTTTTCCCAGAGGTCTCTGAGACTGTCCTCAATTCTTTTCATTCCTTTTTCTTTATTCTGCTCTGTGGTAGTTATTTCCCCTATTTTATTTTCCAGGTCATTTACCATTCTTCTGCCTCAGTTATTCTGCTATTGATTCCTTCCAGAGAAATTTTAATTTCATTTATTGTGCTGTTCCTCATTATTTGCTCTTTAGTTCTGGGACCTTGTTAAACATTTCTTATATTTTCTCCATTCTATTTCCAAGACTTTGGATCATCTTTAGTATCATTACTCTGAATTCTTTTTCAGGTAGACTGCCTACATCCTCTTCATTTGTCTGGACAGGTGGGTTTTTACCTTGCTCCTTCTTCTGCGTATTTCTCCATCTTTTCATTCTGCTTAACTTACTGTGTTTGGGGTCTCCTTTTCGCAGGCTGCAGTTCATAGTTCCCGTTGTTTTTGGTTTCTGCCCCCAGTGGGTAAGATTGGTTCAGTGGCTGGTGTAGGTTCCTGGTGCCTGTGTTCTGGTGGATAAGGCTGGATCTTGTCTTTCTGGTGGGCAGGGCTGTGTCTGGTGGTGTGTTTTGGGGTGTCTGTGAACTTAGTATGATTTTTGGCAGCCTCTCTGCTAATGGGTGAGGTTGTGTTCCTGTCTTGCTAGTTGTTTGGCATGGGGTGTCCAGCACTGGAGCTTGCTGGTCATTGAGTTCAGCTGGGTCTTAGCATTGAGACTCAGATCTCTGGGAGAGCTCTCGCCAACTGATATTACATGGGGCCAGGAGGTCTCTGGTGGTCCAATATCCTGAACTCGGCTCTCCCACCTCAGAGGCTCAGGCCTGACATCTGCCTGGAGCACCAAGACCCTGTCAGCCACACGGAGGAGTTGAAATCTTCTTTGCAGTTTCTATGATTACTTGTCCTAGAGGTTTCCAGATCTCAAATGTGTAGCGACCTGCAAATCCAAGAGCTGCAATACCCAGCTCCACAGCTATCAAACTTCTTGCTAGTCCTCAATGTCGGGGTCCTACTTCTTGGTTGGGGGTGCCGAGTACTCAGCGTAGAACAGGGCCTCACCGGCAGTCGAATTCAACTTTTTAAAAAGCATAATTTTACTTAAAATATGTGCTGGTTCTAGTGAAATAGACTCTGCCTTCAGATAGTGCAGTCAAAGGGTATCACCCATAGGGAAAATAATTGTTTCAACTGTATGACAAAAATTACTTTCGGAATACTCTTCAAGAGTCATCTCACAAATGTAACTTAGGAGAGCACTTAGTAAGCAAAGCATGCAATTAAGCAGGATCAAGCCTACCTTCTGTGATACTTATATTCAAAATAACTAAATCCTCAAATGGAAAATAGGTAAGTGATAAATCTCGGCTATATCTATAGTCTTTACAGTACTTTTTAATTGCATTTTTGTATTGTTATTATAATGTGTTATAAAGAAGTATGTAAAATATTTGGTGTTCAAAAATGAACACAATGTCTATTTTTTAAGTAAAATATGAGATATTAAGTTTTCAAATATGTCAAAGATGATGCTCTATTTGAAATGTAGATCAGATGAAGTCTATTGTTTTTTCACTCACCTCCAAGCAGAGCTCTGGGCTTTGCATTCGCATTTATGTGCAAAGTAGGGGCATACAAAATTCACCTTAAAAGTGATGAAACAACATCAAGATTGCGAGACTGAAAAGGGCAGCACTCTTATCATGGCAACCCCTTGAGAAGGTGCACCTCAACTTGTAAAGATGAACTATCATTTGAGAAAACAAACTAATGTTGGCAAATTTCTGTCACTAAATATTTTAAAATTTGCTTGTATGTGTTTTATAACATGTGCTTTTATGTTTAACTGTTGTGGAAAAGTGTCATAGGAAAATAAACTCCAAAGTTTCCACTGAACAGTTTATAGAATTCAACTTTTAGCACTAGATGAAATGTTGTCCTTTAAAAGTACACGAGTGCAGAACAATAGTCTCTTATCCTGTCACCTATTCTATATCCAATTTTGAAATCCTATGCCATAACAGATTTAACCAATTGTATACTGCTGCTCTTCTGTAATTATATAAAAAATGCTATGAAGGTTAAATGTATCTCTTAGTGGAAATATTAAAACGCATTCTCTTTTATCAATTTGATAATGAAGATGCTTAAACCAAAACTACCAAAAATATCTGTACCCCTCACCTCCCATAATGCCAGAAATGTCCTCCTTATTTACTATAATCTTTCTCAGAGTGTAGCTATTGGGCCAGGTACAATAGGATGACTTGAAAGCATGTCTTTCCTTAAGCCACATCTCACCCTACTGAGTCAAGTTATCTGATGAAGATGTTCTGGATTGTACATTTTACAAACAGTTCCTCGATGATTTTTGTGTACATTCAAATTTGATTCATGCAAAACAAAAAGGGATAAAGTATTCAAATTCCATGTGAAAAACCCAATACTCTTTAAGAAATAGGCATGAAGCCATAATTACGTCTGAAACCTGTATAAATTAATTTCTCTAATTTTCTAATTAGTCTCCTGAAAATGTGGATGCCTGGACTGTGAGAAAGCCATTATGGAAGGGGAGAAGACGGTATTGACCTTAAGCTTTACTTAATTTTTTTTTTTTTTTTTTTTTTTTTTTTTGCTGTATGCAGGCCTCTCACTGTTGTGGCCTCTCCCGCTGCGGAGCACAGGCCCCGGATGCGCAGGCCCAGCGGCCATGGCTCACGGGCCCAGCCGCTCCACGGCATATGGGATCCTCCCAGACTGGGGCACGAACCCGTGTCCCCTGCATCGGCAGGCGGACTCTCAACCACTGCGCCACCAGGGAAGCCCTAATTTTTTTTTTTTAATCCAAACCAGCTCTGAAAGAATCAGAGACAAATAATTTGGAACACCTCTCATCGCCAAAACCACTGAACTAATGCATTCACCCATGTCCAGAAAAAGAGAAAACATAAGAAATAAACATTTTATTAAAGTGATTTTTGCAGTAATACAGCTTTCCCAATAATGTACGATAAGTTCTCCTGTTTGGTTTGAAAACATATAACTGACAATTTTAAGTGATCAATATTTTACTATTCAGAAAAGGCATTAGAGTACTTGGCACTGTACACTGTCAAGTGGTGATGTTTAAACTCATTTATGTTATATCCATCATGCAACATGAGTTGCATTTACAGAGGAAAATCAGACTAGGTAGTGACTCATTGCAAAGTCAATCACGGTTTCATTTGGTTCTCATTTTGGGACTCCTGGTCTGTGAGGATATGTTAGCACACTGTACACATTTCAAGGCATAATTAGCATATTGGAACATTTTCACATGGAGACTGGCTTTTCCTCTGCCTTTAGATATAGTTCTATTATTTTAATTTTTTTCCCATTGGTAAGGTCTTGGATTTTATTTTTTCCTTTAGAACTTAAACATGACTTACTATCCTATAAGTATTTTCTGCTTAAATTGAATTTTCAAATGTTCACTACTAAATTCAACCTTTCAGTTCCCTGTTTTAAATACAAACTTATTGTTTTGACAGCAGCAGTTCATGGGAGTAGTTTTCATAGCTATAAAATGTACTACAACTAGTTTGTAGTATCTTCCAGGTTATTTCTCTTTACTGATAATATTTTAATAAACTTGGGATCTCAGTTATTTGTACAAGAAGCTTTATTATTTGCAATTTTCTTATAACTAGATCCCACATAAGTAAAAATAAAGGACCTTTTGTTTCCGGATTATAGCAAAGTGCCAAGTCTGGTGGTAGGAAGTCCAAACTCTGGAGCCAGAGACCCTGTGTCCAGGTCTTGACTCTAACACTTAGTAGCTGGGAGGAGGTACTTAAGCTGTAGGTACCTCACCTCAGATTCCTCATCTGTAAAATGGGCATACAGCTTTCCACAGGTATATCCAAGAGTACCTGTACTTCACAGGACTGTTATGAGCTAATACTTTAAATAAAAACAGTGCCTGGCACACTGTGTAACTGCTACATAGTGTTTGTTAAATGAATCAAAATATAGCCCCCCAAAAAGGGAAATTTGCTGTACACTGTAAAAACACCTTCAGGCACCTATATTAAACAACACTGTGTCACCAAAGCCTAATCCTATGCCTGGCATAGTTTCACTTTGATTGTTGGTTAATTCATATGAAAAAAACACAGTTCATATTTCTATAGAATTATAGTGTTTCTCTATAAAAGGTGTGAAGCAATAGTACAAAAGTTTTCCTAAAAAAGTGATATTTACACTGAAACAAAGGGTAAGTTGGCCAGGCAATATACTGCAGAGGGAACAGCATGGGCAACACTTGACACAAATATATACATGAATATTCATTTTCATTGACATGTATGGACTGTCACAGTCACAATATGATGCAGAATCATTGTAGGATGGATTCCTGTACCTGTGGAAGAAATTCAACCAGAGCACCACCATGAATTGAAAGCCACTGAAGAAGCATATTAACTTGTATTTTTTCAATGTTTTTTCCCAGCCTTTTAGGAAAAAATACATTAATGACTTTTTAGGAAAGGTGCTTTTTATGCCAATTCCCACATTTTCTATAAAAAGGATGACTTCTATTTTAGTATCCAAGAGAGACGAGTAATACTCTCAGGCCTCTTCTACTCTTACTTGATCCTGTCCATTGCCAAAGAATTACTTATTTAGTTGGTGATATACAAGGTACTGAGCAAATATAGCCAAGCCCTTTACCGGCATTTATTCTCTCAGAGGAATGGATCAAATGAATTCTTAAAGTCCACTCCAGTCTCACATGCACAGTAAGCTTTCCATACCAGGTTATATCCTAATAAGGGAAGCTGCCTGCACCTGTGCAGCTGCTAAGGGTTAAAAGTGTAGGAGGAATAATTTTGGCTTGAGGTCTAAGCTATGTTCTGCATGCAGGTTTACCAATTACAAGGCAGATATTTTGGTCTCTGTTTCACACCCATGTCTAATTCTCAATTGTTTCAGAACCCATATGGGAGGAGATAGGACTAGTTGACTGCCCACTTATTTATCACTTGAATTTTTTTAAACAATGAAATTTTAATGAACCATCTTTGAGACTTGTGTTCCATGGAAACACATTAAGAAAGAATGATTTAGTCATCTGTTGAGGAATACTGCACAGATCAGTGGCTTTCAAAATAGTTCATGGAATTCTGGTTGCTATTAGGAGGTTGGAAACCTCCTGGGTGAGGTGATAGGAATCAGAATCAAAAGTCCTTGATTAGTGGGAGGTAATCTGAGATAATGATATATACATGAGCATTAGAGAATGCACATTAGATTCAAATTTCAGCTCCTACCTTCATTAGCTGAGAAGCTATAAGCTTACTTTCAAGTAAGTTGTATATAAAATTCAATAATACATTTTGTAGAGTTGCTACCACAACACTCGATAATGCTTTTTGTTGAACTTCAATGAATAGAATGTGGACAAATACTTGACAGAGTTGGAGCTGAATAGTTTTTAACATGCTATTATTATTTTAGTTAATGATGTTAATATTAATGAATAAAAGTCTGGTGGGTTGCCATTGGTTCCTTTTGGAACTACTGTTACACAATAGTTTACTAATAATTTTTAGAAGAACACGGCTGGAAAAACCTTGGCAGTCAATAGAAAGTCAGCAGAATTTTAAGAGGTGATGATGAAAATTTTCATAACAATTAGGATTTGAAATGCAATCAGAAGCTGGAATAATGAAACAAAAATAACTAGATGAAACATAGAAATTCATAAAAAGCACTCAGTTGTCACAACATAGCAGTAGTAAGCATAACATTAATGAAATGTCTGGTTAAATAAAAGCACAATATGAGTACATGATGCCATATAACTACTCTACAGTATATTACATTAGATTCCATTAGTAGAAGCAGTCTTCAACTAGAGCTAAGCAAATGTCCTCAAGTTCTCTGTGTTACCCAGACCACACCCGGGTAAAACATTAAGAAAGAATACTAAAAACAGTAGGCTCGTTCAAAGGAGACAGACCAGGAGGACAACAGAATATCAACCCAATAAACGAAGATGGATTGAGATACATAGGTCCTGCTTATCAGGCAGGAAGGAGGATTAGTGACTCTAATAGGAATTTTCTATATTCCTAAACAAATGTTAAATACAAGAAGGGCATATTCACTTTATGTGACTCCAGAAGTTAAAATAAGCACTATCAGGTGACTCATAAAGGGAAGTAGATTTGGGGCAGTATTTTGAATTCACAGAGCTTGTAAAAAAAAAATGAACAAGCTTCCTCCAGGGATTTCAGGGTGCAAACCTAAAGGCTGAATGCTGCGAAGCACTTACTTGCTAAGTGGAATGTCACTGATAGGCTACTACTTCCCAGTCCCCTTTACATGCCCAGGAGTATTTTTATGACTTTGTATTTATTATCCCAACATGAGTGAATGGCAACGCAATGTTTAAAATCACAAGTATATCTCTAGTGTTAATACTTGCAAAGTTTAAGTAGCTTCCAGAGAATTAATCTATTACTTAAGGGTTATTTGAGATATTTAGCTATCAGAAACTTAACATTTTGGGCACCAATTTTTCCAGTTAAAAAGTGTTTCAAATGCAAGGTCTGAAAAGGTTATTTAAAAATTTTAGTCCCTTTGCCCCTTTTATAGCCAAATTTAGTATATTTGATGTACACTGGTCTGTTGACCGCTATTAAAAGTTACTTGAATCTATTATTTCTTAGACACTATTTCTGCCATTTAATTTCTCATCCTGTGTCACAGGTAGGAAACTGTCTAAGGCAAAACACTGTCTTCATTTCCTACCAGAACAACACCAAAACTATTGACATATATCCAAGTCTTGAACTAACTAAAAAATCTATTACACTGTATGTATAGCTGATTCACTTTGTTATAAAGCAGAAACTAACACACCATTGTAAAGCAATTATATTCCAATAAAGATGTTTTTTAAAAAAAGTCTATTACAGTAATAGAAATTACTTTCATTTTTCCAGTTCTGGCTATGATATAAAGTTAGTATAAGACCTGCTTCCCCACCACTATCAATTCTAATAGGAGGACAAAACATATGGAACAACTGTTCACACACCCAAAAGAAACCTATACAGGGCTGTAATCCTAAGACTAGGAAAGCAACAGAGGTGAGCCCCATTTCACTCAGCATTTATTCCTGAAGGCAGTTTTCAACATGCTTCCGAGGGATTTAGAAAACAGAGCATCAATCTCTCATGGCTGAGGAAACAAGAACACGCAAAAGAGATCGGATTTGATGACAAGTTACAAGAGGAGGGAACCACAGAATGGGAACTCAAATATCTGAGCGCAGACTTGAGAGGCTACACAGTGTGACAGAAGTTGAAGTTCAGCCAGAGTGAAGATACATAGTAGAGAACACAATTCAACGGAGATCCCAGAAAGGCCAGGTTTTAGGGATAGGAGTCATGTCAGTGTGAAGGTGTCATGCTCTAAGAGTAAAGAAAAAACCAAAATAGACCAACCTTAACAAAGCCTGTAACTAATATTGACAGGGACAAGGTGATCTACGTAACTGAACTGCCTGCCAGGATGAAACTTAAACCTCTCAAAGAACACTAGGGGAAAGTACAACTAAGAAACTAAAACAGGAGAAATAAAAAGACAGTACTAAAAATAACTGGTTAATCAAAAAGAAAATTAAAAAGGAACAATAAAGAAACAATAAGCAGAAGGGACCAGTAGGGGAAAAATAGCATGATAGTAGGCCAACTCTTACAGTAATTATATTAAGTATCCATTAAATGCTTCAACAGAAGGCAAAGCTTGTCAGAATATTAAAAAAAAATGCTGTTTAGACATGCACTATACTATTTAGATATATTTTATAACCCTACAATTCCACTGCTGAGTATATAAGAAAAAATGAAACAAAAGAACCCTTATGTCCAAAGACTTGTAGAAATATGTTCAGCTTTCTTAAAAGTTTTGAACTTTTTTTTAATCAACAACTTAAATATAGTAGGATGTGTACGTAAATTGTAGTTGTATTCATCTAAGGGAATACTACATGTCAATAACAATACACTACTGATATGTACAACAACATGGATGAACTGCAGTCATAATGTTGAAGAAAAAAATTAAAAAGGAGTACATATTGTATAATTTCATTTGCAAGGAAACAAAAACCAGTTATAATTTATATAGTGATGGAATTCCAAAGAGTAGCTGTACTTGGGAGTTCTAGGAACATTCCATATTTTTATCCAGTTGGGGTTCATTAGCGAGACAGATGTAAAATTTATGAAGTCAATTAAGATTTATGCACTTAACTGTCAGTTATACCTAATGAAAATAAAGGTCAACGACTGTGCAGAAAAGTGTTTACTCAGAAGGCAGGTCTAAATGCTATCTTTCCGAGGCCTGCGTGCAAGATTGGCCCTCAGCTAGCATCTTGAAGCTTGGGTTTGAAAAGTGTTCTCATTATTCCCAGAACTGATGAGTGGCTTAGTGTGTTTAAATTTTTTTTTTTTTTTTTTACAAGCAGTACGTTTTATGCTAACACCTGTTTTCCTTCTCAGAGTCTAGAATTAGTGTATGTGCCAGACAGAGGTTACCTATCTGACCAGCCCCAATAAACACCCCAGGGGCCAAATGTGTAATGAGCTGGCAGACAAGATTTCCCTGTAATAAATCATAACCATAAATATAACTCTATGTTGAATCTTGTGAGTCCTTCTAGTGAATTACTGAATCTGAGAGTGGTTGGAGACTCTCAGAACAGGGATGATGACAAGAAACTAGTTTTTGTTGTTTTTTTTTAAATGTAGTTGGATCTTATATTTCTCTTTCTATTTTAATTTCTCTTCCCTTCCCTTGGAAAATAAGAACCTGAGTTGGGTGAGAGGATGCCCCATATGCAGGGCATTCCAGTAAGGGGTCTAGCAGCCTGAGTTGGGTAAGGAGGACCCATGCAAGGCACAACAAATGGTTTTGAAATTGAGAGGTATGAGGATGTCCAAATAGGGGGTTGGCAGTGCCCTCCCAGCTTAAGAAGGGATCCTATACAGTGCAATAGCTGAGGGTAGGGGTTGGTGTTCACGGCAGTGGTAGTACGATTTGTTAAATATGAAGGTCTCATTACATAAAGACGTATATGAAGGATAAACGGATATAGATTCCTCACTATCAAAAAATAAGTTACAGTCACTAAGAGCATACAGATCTTAAAAGTTATCATACACAAAAAAATCTGTAACTATGCATGGTGATAGATGTTAACTTATTGTGGTAATTGTTTTGCAATATATACATATATCAAATCATTATGTTGTACACCTAAAACTAATACCATGTTATATGTCAAAAATATCTCAATTTTTAAAAACTTACAAAGTATAAAAATAAATGTTACAAATACAGAAAGGGCAAGAATCAGAGTGTACCCTGTGTTATTGGATTGGAATTTGGAGATGTTAGTGTGAATTCATTATCGTAATATAGATACATAGCTATAGAAATAAATACAGCTCTATACACATACATACACACACATACACACACACACACACACAGAGCCTTTCCTACATGTTTACTGAAGAGCCAGGGAAAGGTGACAGACCAATGGTTGCTGTTCCATTAATCCTATAGCTCCTAACTCTACCACTCTGACTTCAGTATCTTTGTCTGCAAGGTTTTTCTCTGTAACTGACTGATGTTCTGCCTTCTTCCTGTCCTCCCCCATCAGTTCCTCCCACTTCTCCAGATCATTTGGTTTGGTCCCTAGGATGTGAAGAAGTTTTTGAACAAGTGAGATTAGCTATAACCTCATCACCAGCTTTGGGATTGCAATTTTTGAGAAACTGTACCTGATTTATCTAATATTCCTATTCATACTGCATATTTAATAATGTTTTCTACTGGGTCATATTCTTAGTATAAAAGTAGTCAACTTAAGGCTTCCTATGCTGCAGTAACTTATAAACCTGGAGACAGGTTAATCGAAGTTACCAGAGCATCAATTATTGGTTATGGTCTTAAAATGAAGTTATATACACATAATATATATATATATATATATATAAAACATATATATTTGGTATCTCTCATATAATAGAGCAATTTAATAGGGGATTTTTTACTTTAATAGTAAACAAAATATCTCATGGAAAAATCATAGCTGATTTATCAGAGGCTTCACAAGTGCCTGATGAGATATGAGTAATTCATCTGCTGAAATGAAGAACTGAGAACAGAAGAGCTGAAAAATCTTTCGTTAAAACACAGCAGACTCCAAATTTAGAAGCGCCATTTGTAATACAATAAAAAGTGTTGGTTCAATTTCAAAAATACACTTCACATACAAAAAATAAACAAGTGGATTATGAGAAAGGCTAAAAGAAATCTGCTTAGAATGTGGAAATTACCTAACAAAGTAATTCCTATACAGCAGTCCCTAACTGCTTGGTTAGCATTGCTGTGCCATCAACAAAATCATTTAGTAAAAGAGGGAGTTTGAAGACACTAGGCTTTTACTATACCTACCAAGAAGATTGTTCTAAATGTAGTAAAGAGATGTGCTGTTGATCAGAAGTAGATACAGGCTACCCTTTCGGTAACCTGGACAACTTTACCAGGGACCTGCTGGCAGCTGGGTATCGTAAAACTCACAACTGTAAAAGGTAAGCGATTTTGTCTAGCCATGGTGTGTATAATGCCTGGATGGCCGGAAGTCTTTCTGTCTTCAGTAAAGGAAAACTGTTTAGGCAGCAGTAAAGACTCTCTTAATAAACCTAATTCCCACTTTGGGGATTCCAGAGCACATTGCCTAGAGCAGAGGAAGACCTTTTATTTCTATTGTTGTTCTGGGAATACGCAAATATTTGCAGATGCCTGTAAGCTGTCGTAACACCCTATCATCATCCATCCTCTGGACAGGCAGAGCAAGTTAATCAACCTCTTAAAACAAAACAAAAAAACACCTTATTGACTATGATTTAGCAATCTACCAGCCTAAAATGGCTTAGAGCTTTACCACTGGTTTTGTTTTAAAAAATTAGAAGCACTACTACAAACAAGCACTGAATTTTGAACTTACGTTTGGCAGGCCTGTGAATTAGGGTCTGAGACAACATCCTGGGATTCATTTAGCCGAATCCCCTCATAATCATGTTCAATACTTAAAAACACTTCTCTCTTCCCTGGAAACTCAGAGATACAAAATCATAATGACCTAGCAAGATTGGCTGGAAGAAGTCTTCCACCTCTATTGGCAGGAGGTTTCATCTTCACAAAGTTGTTCTGCAGGAAAGATGTGCTGTCACTATGCTAGGAGAGACCCTTTCAAGTGTTGCTATCACCCATGAGGCTGTCAACGTCACAGCAAAGCAAGCAGCTGGATCCATTCTTCCTGAGGTGGACTGACTGGACTATGGTCCCCACAAAGGATTTGAAACTTCAGCTTTTTGAGTAATTGATATCAGTGCTCAACTTAATTGGAAGGTAGGATTCTAGAAAGCTTATTACTATCATCATAGACTGTCTTGTTGCCCTATGCACAGCAGGGTCCTTTCAACTACTTTAAGAATCACATTTTACTAGAAAGCAAACATGTTACTTGCTACATTACTCTTTCTTTCTGTACTCCAAGTAATGGTTCCCATAATCATATTTTTGATCACCTCTAAATCCTACTCCTAGTATAAACAGATTCTGGACTTATAAATCCGGAAATGTGATTAGTGACAGAGTAAAAAAAATGGGACCATCGTCATTAGTAATTTTTTTGTAATAACAAAGTGAAAGTAACTAATAAGCACTGAGGTACTTAGACTCTAAATTCAACAAAAAAATGTTAACTAGTTTAATTAGAAGAATGGTATAGATAAGAAAAACATTTAAATAACAGACACACAGAAATCTGGCATTTACAGAGAGAGACTGCAGTAGACAGGTCTAATGGCACTCAATTAACTTTGGGATGCGAGTTCTCAGCCAATCCCAATAAAGACAGATAAACACATGGAGATTTAGTTGACTGTTATAATAATATGGTAATTGATTTACACCTGAGAGAAAAAATAAGGTTCATTGGGTGGACCTAATGTTTATTAGATCCATATACATTAAATACTGGAATTGCAATCTGTACCTTTTGATGGGTGTCTTACTTTAAGACTGATACTAGATGATGACCATGGGTATCTTTGCTTTTCACATCTGGGAAAAATTTGTGAAGACAGAATAATTCCTAAAGAGCCTAAGTTGTCATATTCATGTGATGGTAGTTATGTCACTGAATGAAATTCAGGAGGAGGAAAGCTCTTAATTAATAATTTAGAGTATCAGACTCCAGAGTTTAGCTGCCCCATAGGCTTGGATTGCATAAAACTTCATAAAGAACAATGATGCTTAGTGAATCATTTGAAAAATGTGAGCAATAAAAACATCACAACAATTTGTAAAATTAATGAATCACTAAGCAAAATTTTTGTGCATTGCTAATCAAGAGTCTGATTCAACCATTCACCATGGGTATGATTTATTCAAAGGCCATTCCTCCAAGCAAATGACATACCACCGTTTTAAAAATTTAATAATTCTGTTTGTTTGTCATAATTCTGACAAAATTGCTTTGCTTTGTATTTTACTATGGACTTGTTGGATATTTAGAGGACTGCAACTCGCCCAGAGAAAGATGAAAACAGCAATGGAGTTAACTGGAAATTTGTGATGTTACTATTTTATTATAGTAACAAAAGAGGACTGTAAGTGTAAATACAAATCTAAAAGAAAAAAAATCTCCCTGTTGAAAATAAGAGATTTCCACTACCTCCCTTTTCTTAGAGCATTTACTTGAGAAAGATATGTAATTCTTAGTTCTCAGTCTCTTTGAAATGTAAATCTTTAAAAAAGCTAAATAAGCCTCCTGCCAGCTTCCCAGAGCCAGGAATATCTTTCTCAAGGACCCGAAATGTAACCATAAAAGAAGATAACTCCCTATCTCCCAGTGTCTATGGGAGGGTAAAAACCTGACTTCTGGACCAGCCTTGCCTCAAGCTGCAAAACCACCACCTGACTAAAAATGAGTTTATTTTCCTTTGGATAAAGCCTACTTAAGCAAATTCAGATGGTTATCCCAACAACTAAGTGAATCTGGGATGAACTACGTGTGACAAACGGTGTTGCCAAGTCTTCTTACTTGAGGACTAATTGTTATTTACCTTGAGAACATATATGTGATGGGTTCTATCTGCTTGACTATGTGAAAGGGTGAGATGAACTGTCTTTGGTATCTCTTAGTGCACTGCCCGTGACACCCATCACATTTTTGTTTAATGCTTATTCAATAGTAAAACTCAAACTTTTTTCTTTCTCTTCTAGCCTTATAGACAGGTTTTCTGGGTTGGGAGGAGATTATTTTTATTTGTATTTCCCCAACCGCTCTGCAAATAGCTGTCCTGTAATCATCAAAAGTGTCAAGGTCATGAGAGTAAAGGAAAGCTGAAGAAATGACCTAGATTGAAGAAAACAGAGAGACAACAATTAAGTGCAATTTGAGAGTCTAAACTGGATTCTTTTGAGTCCAACCAAATACGAGGAATTGTTAAAACTTCAGTGGATTCTAAGTATTAGTATCGATGTATTGATGTTAATTTTCTTATTCTGATGATTACATTGAAGAATGTGTTTGGATGAAATACTAAAGTATTATGGTAGATGCCGCATTATTTCCAAATGGTTTAGGAAAGAAAAAAGTTTTATGAACTGTACTTTTCTCTAAGGTTGAGATTGTTCCAAAGTTGGTTGGGGGCAGGGAGAGAGACAGAGATAGAGAAAGATACACCCACACACTCATCAAAAAACATAATATTTGTTAAATTTCCTAGTTGGTTCTTTCTTAAAAAAAAAAAAAAAAGAATCAGATACTTTTAAACCTCCATTCTGTATTCCCTTTTCTCTCTAGAGATAGCTACTCTATAATGCAGCTTTCCCACACAAGCTTATATAATATATGCGGTTGTTCTGTATTTTAAACTACATAAGTGGTATCATACATCCATGTACTTTTGTAACTTATTTTGAGCTTTTATTTTGAAATTTATACACTTTTTTACATCTTGCTAAATTTTATTTTTAACAGTAGTGTTGTATAAGCCCCAGTTTATCCATTCCTCTACTGAGAAACAGGTTGCTTTGACTTTTCTCACTATTATAAATATTATTGCAGCATTATATAAAGTTTAAAAATATCTTCTCCCAGGGAGTGGCTTGCAGTTTTTCCCTTATTAATTGATGTTTGACATACAGGAGGTTTCAATTTTAATACGGGCACATTTGTTGATTCATTTTTAATGGTTTGTCCTGTTGGGTATTCTAAAGAATTCTTTTTGTGCTCGTGCATTATAGATATATTTTTTATAAGTACTTCAGAAAAAAAGTACAATGGATTTTTTAAGAAAAACTTATCTTGAAAAATAGAGAAGAATCTATGTTAACTCACTAAAAGGTTGGGTGTGTGTGTGTGTGTGTGTGTATTCATTCATCCAGACTGACAGGCTTAACAAACTTCTAAAATAAATACTAGCATAGCATTAAATGTTATATAAAGAGAAGTTTCAAATTATTTTCTGTGTGTTTGAGAAAACACTTAGGCAAAATAGTCAGGCTTGTATTATTTGCCTTTCAGCTAATTATGTGGGAAAATGTTTGAGAATATTATCTGAATCTACTTCTAAAAATCATTTATTTATTTACTTATTTATCCATGCATTCATGCAAGCATTCAACAATATTTGTTATTTTTGTTATTCAACAAATATTTGATCTGTAAATATTTATTCTAGTGCCTAGTATCTGCAATAGAGTATCAGAAGCAAAGCTAAACCTCTGTCCTCAGAGATTTTGTATTTTTTTGAGGCAAAACAGGCAACAGACAAGTGAATCAGTAACTACACAATATGCTAAGTGCTACAGAGAAAAATAAAGCAGCAGGGGTGGAGGTAAGCAAGTAGCTACTCTTTCAGGTAAGATTTTCTAATAGAGAGCCTTACCTTTCATGTGCACAAGTATTAATAACTAAGAGACTTTTTAGCAATTAAAATAGAAGATGGAAAAATAAACTGAGGAGTTGACACCAGGATGGCTACCTATTTGTACTTTATATGAAGGGGCAAATCTTTGAGGCTAATTATGACAACAAGTGCTACAAATGCAATATGGAGGAAAGAGATTTAGGATCTGAAAGGATTAGCTAAATGTATTAATAGGTCATCAAAGTTAGAGAGGCAAATGAGTGAAAAATTCCCTCCCCTATTTGTTGCTACAAGTACTGATGAAAGAGACCTTAAGAGGAGAACAAGGTAGCAAGAGAAAAACTGAAAAGGTGAAGTTTTCATGTCACTTGAAGCCCTTCTAGCCATACTACCTGTAAAGATATTATGTTCACTCATAAAAGTAATATAATTAAGGCTACTGATTACTAAAAGACTATACAGATATCGGTTAACCAAATCAAGTGACTACTAAATATTCAACAGTTACATAAAGGAAAGGAATTTAGACATTTTAAAGCGTAATTTCAGTGGAAGACTGGTAAATCATAATTGAAATAGGCTCAGACGTAATGATCAAGGGCTAAGACATGCATTTTAGGTATCACAAGATGCAGTGGTTACTTGTGTTGGCAACTATTCCTCCACCTGGCTTTAAATTTCTGTGAGCAGATGCTTCAGGTAGTATACTAGTGAATTTGCTATAGTGAGAAAAGTCAAGGGTTTGTAGAATCTATCCTAGGAAACCTGCCTCACCCACAAATGGAACACTGCATTCTGTAGTGAGAACATGGCTGGCATACAAGTAACTTTAATCTGGCTTTATGAATACCAGCAAGAAACAATGAGTGTAATATCACTGACACAGAAATGGTATATTGATATTGGCAATGATTTTATGAATGTGACACCAACGGCACAGGCAGCCGGGACTACAAACTTACCAAATGAGACTACATCAAACTAAAAAGTTACTGTACAGAATACAACCAACTGGATAAAAAACAACCTAAGGTATGGGAGAAAATGTTTACAAACCATATATATGATAAGGGGTTAACTTCCAAAATATATAAAGAACCCCTACAACTTAACAGTGAAAAATACTAATAACCCAATTAAAAAATGGGCTAATGACTTGAATAGATATTTCCCCAAAGATGACAAATGGCCAACGGGTATATTAAAAGACACTCATCAGCACTAATCATCAGGGAAATGCCCATCAAAACCACAATGAGCTCTCACCTCACATATTTCAGGATGGCTATATTAAAAATAAAACAGCAAAAGATAACAAGTATTACAAACAGGGTGGAAAAAAAGGAACCCTTGTACTCTGTTGGGAGGAATGTGAGTGAGTATAGCCACTATGAATCACAGTATGAAGGCTACTCAAAAAATTAAAAGTAGAACTACCATATAACCCAGCAATCCCACCAATGGTTATACATCCAAAGGAAAATATAATTAGTATCTCAAAAAGATATTAGCATTTCCATGTTTATTGTAGTGTCACAATAGCCATGATGTGGAAACAAGCTAAATTACTGTCAACAGATGAATGAATCAAGAATTGTGATATACACATATAACTGAATACAATCCCACCTTTTTAAAAAGGAAATTCTGCAATATGTGACAACAGGCATGAATCTTGAGGACATTATGCTAAGTGAAATAAGCCCATTACAGAAATATAATTACTGCATGATTCCATTTTATAAGGTATCTAAAAAGATAAATAAAATTCATAGAATCAGGGGCTTCCCTGGTGGCGCAGTGGTTGAGAATCTGCCTGCCAATGCAGGGGACACGGGTTCGAGCCCTGGTCTGGGAAGATTCCACATGCCACGGAGCAACTGGCCCCGTGAGCCACAAATACTGAGCCTGCGCGTCTGGAGCCTGTGCTCCGCAACGAGAGGCCGCGATGGTGAGAGGCCCGCGCACCGCGATGAGGAGTGGCCCCCACTTGCCGCAACTAGAGAAAGCCCTCACACAGAAACAAAGAGCCAACACAGCCATAAATAAATGAATAAATTAATAAATTAATTAATTAAAAAAATTCATAGAATCAAAGAGTAAAATGGTGGTTTCCAGGGGCTAAGAAGAAGGGAAAATGAGGAATGTTAATCAACAGGCATGAAGTTTCAGATAAGATAAATAAGATCTAGAGATGTGCCACACAACAGTGTACCTACTGTCAACAGTAATATATTGTACACTTAAAAGTTTGTTAAGAGGGCAGATCTCATGTTAAGTGTTCTTCCCAAATAGAATAAAGAATGAGAGTTGAAAGTCCTGAACTACAAAGAAAGCCCTGAAGTTATTAATGACATTTTTTACAACATAAACAACGGCATGTGCTGAATTTCTGTGGTTGAAATTACACTACAGGAACAGACTAAATATAAGAAAAGTAAACAACATATTTGGTGAAAAGTAACTATTTTCAAAAATAAATTAGTTGAGAATGGTGGCATTACCTTATATATTTGCAAATATCTTTAATTTTTGGCTTAACAGAAGGCAGGTTAACTCTCACACCTGATTATGCATTCAGTCTCTTGTGGTGTATTATTTCTGCTGAGATTTAAGAATAAAATGGTCTCAAACAGATTTGTTTTTGTTTGTTTGTTTGTTTTGCAGTACGCGGGCCTCTCACTGTTGTGGCCTCTCCCGTTGCAGAGCACAGGCTCTGGACGCACAGGCTCAGCGGCCATGGCTCACGGGCCCAGCCGCTCCGCGGCATGTGGGATCCCCCCGGACGGGGGGCATGAACCAGCGTCCGCTGCATCGGCAGGTGGACTCTCAACCACTGCGCCACCAGGGAAGCCCCAGATTTGTTATTGATAAAGAGAAGAATACTTTAATAGTTTCAGATAATTGTGCACATTTTTCTTTGATTCTCAGCACAACCAAGTAGTAGCTTCCTAAAACTTAGTTGAAATGCAGATTCTGAAACCACATCAATGAACTTCTCATTCTCTTTTAAAACCCATTTGCCTATCTTGCACTTTTAATGGATCTTTTATCATGTATGACTTTGTAATATCGTACTTTGGTCATTTGGAAAATACTGGTTTACTCAGTTATCAAACATCACATTTTAAACATCACCATTGATACCTATAATACATACCTGAGGCAGGAGGCTGTCCTGTATTTGTTACAGCCCAATTGAAAAACAAGCAGTGGCACGTTACTGGATTTAGGTTGAAACTGTCTCCACCACCATGGGGCATCATCCTATCATTCAAATGCCCAAGTTATCAATTATCCCATGGGTAACACCGGAAGACATCCAACTGGGGTAAGGACTGTACAGTGAAGTTTACTAATAACAGGTAAATAGTGCATTTAAGAATACACTAAGGGGGGCTTCCCTGGTAGTGCAGTGGTTAAGAATCTACCTGCCAATGCAGGGGACACAGGTTCAATCTCTAGTCTGGGAAGATCCCACATGCCACGGAACAACTAAGCCCACGTGCCACAAGTACTGAGCCCACGCGCCACAACTACAGAGCCCATGTGCCACAACTACTGAGCCCATGTGTTGCCACTATTGAAGCCCACGTGCCTAGAGCCCATGCTCTGCAACAAGAGAAGCCACCACAATGAGAAGCCCACACACCACAACAAAGAGCAGCCCCCGACTGCCACAACTAGAGGGAGCCTGCGCACGGCAACAAAGACCCAATGCAGCAAAAAGAAAAAAAAAATACACTAAGGGAGAAGGCCATAGGAAGTCCACTGTATACATAAGCAGGCTGCTCTATTCCCCATGGGGACAATAATAGTGTCCTTTCCACATGGGCCACTGTGTGTTTCAAGGATTACGATTCTCTCCCAGCTGAGTCAAAGCAGCACTCTGGTTCACTGATACCTGATTCCTGCTATTACAGATTGTTCCCCTCTAGCACAAAGTCTGTGGGAAACATTATGCGACTCCCAGACTGAACTATATTTGGAGGTTTAATGTACCAATTGACAGTCTCATGGAACACTCAATACTTCAGGGTTCACCTCTTACACTGTTGGTCGGAATGTAAACTGGTGCCACCACTATGGAAAAAAGTATGGAGGTTCCTCAAAAAACTAAAAATAGAGCCACCATATGACCCAGCAATCCCACTCCTGGGCATATATCTGGACAAAACTATAACTTGAAAAGATATATGCACCTCCCTCTTCATTGCAGCACTATTCACAATAGCCAAGACATGGAAACAACCTAAACGTCCATCAACAGATGAATAGATAAAGAAGATGTGGTACATATATACAATGGAATATTACTCAGCCATGAAAAAGAACAAAATAATGCCATTTGCAGCAACATGGATGGACCTAGAGATTATCATACTAAGTGAAGTAAGTCAGAAAGAGAAAGACAAGGACCATACTACATCACTTATATGTGGTATCCAAAATACAATACAAATCAACATATCTACGAAACAAAAACAGACTCACAGACATAGAGAACAGACTGGTGGTTGCCAAGGAGGGCAGGTAGCAGAGGCAAACTACTATATAGATGATGGATAAACAACAAGGTCCTACTGTATAGTTCAGAAAACTATATTCAATATCCTGTGACAAACCATAATGGAAAAGAATATGAAAAAGAATATATGTCAGTGGTCCCCAACCTTCTTAGCACCAGGGACCAGTTTCGTAGAAGTCAATTTTCCCGGGGACGGGGAGGGGCATGGGGGGATGGTTTCGGGATGATTCAAGCACCTTACATTTATTGTGCACTTTATTTCTATTATTATTACATTGTAATATATAATGAAATAATTATACAACTCACCATAATGCAGAATCAGTGTAAGCCCTGAGCTTGTTTTCCTGCAACTAGATGGTCTCATCTAGGGGTGATGGGACCACTTCAGCTCCACCTCATATCATCAGGCATTAGATTCTCATCAGGAACATGCAACCTAGATTCCTTGCATGTGCAGTTCACAGTAGGGTCCGCGCTCCTATGAGAATCCAGTGTTGCTGCTGATCTGACAGGAGGTGGAGCTCAGGCAGTAATGCAAGCGATGGGGAGCGGCTGTAAATACAGATGAAGCTTCGCTTGCTCACCTCCTGCTGTACCGCCTGGTTCCTAACAGGGGGTTGGAGACCCCTGATATATGTGTATAACTGAGTCACTTTGTTGTACAGAAGAAATTAACACAACACTGTAAATCAACTATACTTCAGTAAGGTTAAAAAAAATACTTCAGAGTTTAGATCATTTTCCAACATTGTACATATTTCATCAATGTGTAATGGCAACAATATAGGTGGTTCCACTCTGGTAAACATGTTGTAGGTATGACAGCAGTTTGGGGGTACCAGAACAAATATTCCTAGAGGACTGCCATAATGAGGCAAAATATTTAATAACCCAAAAAGTGACACTAGAGGGCGCGATTTTATGGAGACAAGCTGAACCTGGAGACCAGCCTAAGGAGAATACATTGCTAAATTAACCGAGGAATGAAATAATGACACCAGTGGAGAACCATACCCACCACCAATGGTACATCCAGGCTAGTACCCTCAGCCAGAAAGGATTATGGGATATTTACCATGAAATGAGGTTGTAGGAAAACAATGGTAATCTTATACAATGGTAGGACATTATTGGACAGTATGGCCTTTATTATTGTCCTCTAGTGACTCTAGTAACATAGGCTTTAAAAAAATTATCTTTCCTGTGATGCAAACAGTTAGAATTGAACAGAAAAAAACAATGCCCTCCTATGAAGGAAAGAGGGGAAACAGATGGGTAGTGTAACATAATGGCACCTGGAAGCCAATGTCTCAACTTATTCTATAATATCTGAGATATTACTGTGTCCACAAAGCAGATGAAATTCAGAGTTTACTGAAAAATTATCTCTAGTTAACCCCTCAATCTCTGGGAGTATGTGGTATATGGAGAAATTTCACTTCTATTGGGAACAAAGAAAAGGACTGTCAATTTCAACCAAAGAATGTTGTATCAAACATTACTTTAATCTTTCCACCATAGTTATTTATAGTGTAAGAAAACATTTATAGGTTCATGGATAGAATAAAAACCAGGCTAGATAGAATAAATGATGATCTACAAGAACTGAAAATAATTTGGGAATTTGAATTTAAGTCCCAAATTGTTAGGATACGCAAGGAAACTAAATTGTACTGAAAAAGTAAATTTAACTTTAGAAAAATTACTCAATGCCTTCAGCAACACATACAAAAAAATTCAAATAAGTCTGAATCCAGGATACAGTTAGAGAAATTGAGCTAACAAACATAAGAAGACCTACACACTACTGAACAGTGCTTATCAGTCTGATACTTGGTAGAAAATGTAAGTAAATAATGAACTTAATCCTGAGAAATATTAAAAATTTTCACATAAAAGGCAACATGGGAAGAACAAACTGAAGAAGAATGCTGGGTTAAGGAAAAGGAAATTAAAAATTACATATATGTATCTTTTCAGTAATTACCAAAATCCCAAAAATCTTAAAAAACTGAGTTATATTATTAATTTACCTTTTGAAAATGAACAGGTACCAAGTATCACACTGAGCTACTTAATTTCATGGCATATAATCTTCCCCCAAAAAATGCAATAAAACTGACATACTTAGGTGGCAAATATTTATAGATCCTTTTCAACATTTTTATAACA
>NC_138177.1:10101660-10192582 GCF_964165515.1 Mesoplodon bidens | reverse complement strand
AATATCTGTCACATTGGCGGTTAAGCAGTTACAAACTAGGCATCTCTTTACAATAATTTAATAATAGAATATAATAATGCTACTTCCAGAACATGAATGATACTAATTTTTTAATCATAAATGCATATAATGCTCAATGCAGGTCAATCTGATTTCATATGAGGTGTTTATATGAAGACAAATTAAATACAAATTCATTTTTTCTGAATAAGTGTATTTTCCATATAGACCTTATATTTTGCTAATTCTTATTTTTCAACATAAATACAAAGTTCTACAATGATCAGGAACACAACCTAGGCCTTTTTCTTTTGAAAATTCAAGTATATTCTATTAAAAAGTGATTGCCAATGGTCATTCACATCCTTAAAAATTAGTAACACTTTGATTAAAAAAAACACTTCCTTAAAAATCAGAAAAGTACTTTTGAGGAATTATTGTATTGTCTTGAGGTGAAACATACTTAGAGCTCATCAATTATTAACTGTTTGATTTAAGACAAATTACTTCAATTTTCTGAGCACTTTCTTCATGGTTAAAATAGGTGATACATGTCTTACTTGTTGATTTATAATATGAAACACATAAAACATAGTAGGCACTCAATCATTCTTATCTCTGTTTCTTAAGTTTAATATGCTACATAAAATAATTAAATGAATTAATTAATCATTTAATTCATAATGTATGAATTTCTATACATTTTTAAAATTTAGCTTTCTGTCTTCATTACAACCAGAGACTGTAGCTGCCCAAATTATAAGTGAGAATTTTACTGGGTTCCAAAAAAGAGTGAGTTAAGGTAGAGAAGAAACTAAGTAAAGCTTCTATATGGACACCAAATTAATAAGCTAACTCTTTTCATGTGTTCTGAAGGTAATTATTTTAATTTCCCAGAAACATATTATTGTGACCAGATTTATTCATGGAATAAATGAAGAGGTCTGGGAGCTTTAACTGAGATGAGTAGTCGGAGGTATATTTAGGCCATATAATAAAAATGTTGGGAGCCAAACTTCTATCCCTTCTCAGGGACAATGGTGAGCTATCAGGCAGTGCTCCATCTCCACTGGGTGGTGTGAGTGGGGCCCAGAGCGAGCTGAACATCAATTCTCCAACCAGAATCTGAGATAATAATCAGATCTTTGTGCTACACCTAAACATAGTGACTGTCAGCTAAGAATTAGTATTATTGTAAATCTCACAAGTTAATACCCCAAATGTCCAAGTTAATACCCCAAATGTGTTTTTAATACAACTAAAACACACTCATACCAAGAATCTGGAAAACCTGAATGAGAAAAACAATCAAAGGATGCCAATAGTGAGATAACTCAGATGGAATTATCTGATAAGAATTTTAAAGCAGACAGAGATATGAAAAAGAATCAAAGGGGACTTATAGAACTAAAACATAAGACGACTGAATTTTTTAAAATCTCACTAGATAGGCTCAAAAGTAAATTGGAGATGACACAGGAAAGAATTAGTGAACTCAAAGACAGATTGATAAAAATTACCCAATCTGAACAAAAGAGAAAATTGAGTAATAAAAGCAATAAGTTAAGTGATCTATGGGATAACAAGAAAAAACCCTAACATATGTATTATCAGAGTTTCAGAAGGAGAGGAGAAAGAGTTTTTTAAGAGTTAAATTATATTTGAAGGAATACTGGCTGGAAAGTTTGACATTGTACTATATTTATGCAAGATGTCACCACTGGGGTGAAAATACACAGAAATTTATGTATTATTTTTTGCATATTCTACTGAGTATATAATTATTTCTAAACAGAAAGTTAAAAATATGTTTTAAACCCACAATAATAATAGTACGATAGTACACATACACTGACAGACATATCATTACATGAAAGAATAGACTTATAAATAGCCTGGCAGTTTTTTGTGTGCATTAAACATTTGCAAAGAATTTGTTAAACATAAATGACAGATAAAAAAATCAAAGTTCTTAATGCTGTGTTTCTCAAGTTGGTGGCCTACGATAAATAACGTTAGTAATACATTTTCAAAATGAGTATTTTGTTGTCTTCCCAAAAGAAAATATACAAAACTGTCCATAGAACATATTTTCAATGGAATAGGTTCTTCTAGGAGCACCTACCATCATCTATTGGAAATAATTTTTCAAAAACACAGTTTGGTAAATGTTACCTTAATACATGAAAATTGAACAGAATTAACGAAATGAAAAATAGGCAAAGCTTACAAACACAGAAGCAAAAAATATTTAGTAAAACTTTAAAAAATACTCTCATTAGTGGATAAGGGTTTGAATTATAAATGTTAACTACTCTGAAATATTTTCATTTACAAAATAAATTCTGAAAAAATTAATGAGTAAAACTTAAGACATAACCAAATGAAATCACACAAATAAACTATAATTAATGTTGTAAGTACAGAGCAAAAACTACTATAGAAATGAAAAATATAATTCAATTCCACTTAAAAATCAACAAGAATTATGGCCTAGTAATAAAAAAAACAATAATAATAATGAGTTATTACCCATGGGTCTTAACTTCACCATAAGAGTAACCTAATTCATTTGAAATGGATGAACTTCCAAAAGTGTTTAATGAGTCGAATGCAGTCCTAGAAGATTCATCTAACTTTTATGCATTCCTCAAGAAACACATCAGGTCATCTCTATTAAGACAATAACCCCACCACTCTTGAGATAATACTCCTTAGTAGATTAGGAAGTGTTTAGAAATAAATACAGTGATGATGAAAATCTTCGAACTCAAGTAAGTTATACCCGTAACATGAATGCTTGGTTAGAGTCAGGAAAATCTTTTGTGTTATTTGTAAGAATATCTGGCACATTAGAGAATCTGACAGAACAGCCTTGTGAGGCCAATTTTAAATACAATAGGGCTAAATTTACCGATATATGCAATCTCTTTTGTAATGTATTAGAATTAAGAGGATTGGTACATAGATAGCTGGTTATACAAGTACAGAAAATGTTAATAGAATCTAGGAGAGAATATACAGTTTTTCACTATAAAGCTCTGGATAGTTTTCTGTGTATTAGAGTATCTCATAAAAATGTTACAGAAAGAAAAACAAGCCAATAAAAAGACTAAAATATGAAAGAGCGCTATTAAAATAGCCTGGCATTGCCCAGTATGGTAGCCACTAATAACACGTAGCTGTTTAAATTAAATGAAATTAATACTTTATTTCCTCAGTCACCCTAGCCCTATCTCACAAACACTCACATATAGCTAGGGGCTACCATATTGGATAACACTGCTATTGACCCACATTAAAGACAATCATGGTGACTAGAGTTACTAATATAGTATCGTATATTTGAAGGCTGCAAAGAGAGTGTATCTTAAAAGTTCTTGCCGCACACCCACGAAAAATTGTAATTATGTGAGGTAATGGATGTAAACTAATTGTGGTAATCATTTCACAATATATACAATTAAAAAATTATGCTGTATACATTAAGTAATACAATGTTATATGTCAGCTATACCTCAATAAAACCAGGGGAGGGGAAGACAACTCTAAAATAAAAACTTCAAGAAAAATGTCCCCAGAAGTCTCTGAAATCAAAGATATACTGGTGATAAAAGAATAAGATTAAACATGCAGGTTGCACTAAATAATTATTATAAAAATAAATAGTAATAACGATCATTTAGAGGGTAAGGACACTGAACAAAATAATCATATAATTTGTGATGAATGGTGTGTTAAAGAATTGTAAATTTCTTACATTGTTTGAGAGTAAAAATACACCTAAGTGTAAAAGCTAAAATTTTTGCTTGGAAAAAAAAAGTATAAACAAAAAATAGAAATAGGGCTTCCCTGGTGGTGCAGTGGTTGAGAGTCCGCCTGCCGATGCAAGGGACACGGGTTTGTGCCCCGGTCTGGGGAGGTCCCACATGCCGCGGAGCGGCTGGGCCCGTGAGCCATGGCCGCTGAGCCTGCGCGTTCGGAGCCTGTGCTCTGCAACGGGAGAGGCCACAACAGTGAGAGGCCCACTTACCACAAAAAAAAAAAAAAAAGACTTGTCAATATTACAAGAGCCACCTTGTTACTTTTAAGTGAATGGGCCAAAAACAAGAGCCAGGACAATTTTGAACAAGTGGGGCACTTGCCCTACCAGATATCAAGGCTGTTATAAGCCCTACTATTTAAGACAGTTAAGAAGCTGTGCATGGGTAGACAGACAGTAGTGGCACAGAATAAGAGCCAAGAAAATATTCAGAGCATATTTGGGATCTTGGGTGTCTTTACAGATAACTGGGTAAAAATCAAGTACTCCAATGAAATTAGCTTCATGGTTTATATGGCTTTTCCCATTAAAAAAACCAAATTGTATCTATTCATCACAACATATATAAAAGTTTACTCTAGGATTAAACATGAAGATTTAAAACTCTGATTGCATTAAAAATGAGAAATTTTTATATGTGAAAGAGGCCTAGCTTTAGACCCGTCTCAGCTTTCAACATGCCTTCCTCACTAAGCTTAACCATTTCTAGCTTTTGATTTAAAGTGAGAGATGTGTGACTCTTTTCACTTGAACACCTAGTGACCGTTGTAGGGTTATTAACTGGCCTAATTTCAATACTGTGCGTCTCAGGGAATAGGGAGACCCAAGGGAGAGAGACATGCGACAGTAGGTCAGTGCAACTGTCAGAACACACACAGCATTTAGCAATTAAGTTTGCTGTCTTATATGACCTTGCCTTGTGGGACCCTACGACAATTACAGTAGTAACATCAAAGATCATTATCACAAATTACCATAACAAATATAATAATGAAAATGTTTGTGAGAATTATCAAAATGTGACCCAGAGACACCAAGTGAGCAAACGCTGTGGGAAAAATGGTGCAGAGTTGCTTCACAGGGTTGCCACAAACCAGTTTGTAAACATTCCAATACCTGTGAAGTACAATAGAGCAAAGTGCAATAAAACAAGGTATGCCTATATCTAAGCATGTGTGCTAAAATTACAAGAAAAAATGAATAATAAAACTTAGAGAAGTGTTAATTTCTAGGTAGAGAAGGGCTAATGAGAACTTCAAGTAGAATATTGGTAATATACTATTTCTTAATCAGGTGATAGGTAAATAGTGTTGTTTTCCCTCAGACTGTATGTATACACTTTTGTGCGTATGATATTGTATTATTTCCTCTGTCTGTTAAAACTAATTACCACAAACTCGGCAGCTTGAGACAAAGCAATTTTATCTTTTAGCTCTGGAGGTCAGAAGTCCAAAAACAGTTTCAGGGCTAAAAATCAAGGGGTTAGCAAGCCTCCTTTCCTTTCTAGATTCTCTAGAGGAAATACCATTTCCTCCACTTTTTCAGCTTCAAGAGGCTGACCACATTCCTTGGTTTGTATACCCTTCCTCCATCTTTAAAGCCAGAGGGATAGCATCTTCTCTTTTATCTGACCTCTGCTTCCATCCTTACATCTCTTCTCCGCCTCTCTGCTTCACGAGAGAAGAAATCATACTGCTTTCTGTGTCTGTGACCCTCCTGCCTAACTCTTTATGAGAGCCCCTGCGATTATATTTAGACCCACTGGGATAATCCAGGACATTTTTTCCATCACAAGATCCTTCCTGTAATCACTGCAAGGTCTGTTTACCATGTAAGGTAACAAATTCACAGGTTCTGGGGATTAGGATGTGGACATCTTCGGGGGGGGGCATTATTTAACCTACCAGACATACATTTCATAAACTAAAAAACAAGTAAACATGGTTTTACACCATACAATTTATGACATAAGAAGTATAGTACTACAAGTTCTCATACACTAAGAATGGGAGTCCAAAACTGCATACACTTCCTGGAGTTAAGTTCGAAATATAGTGTGAACACTCTTAATTACCCGTATCCTTTGATCCAGCAATTCATGAAATAAATATATTTCAGGAACTTGCTTGTGATTTTTAAGAGAACTTTTTGTTTTTATCTCCTTTCCTCTGTGTTTTTTTTCATATTTTCTCTTTTAATAATTTACTTTGTAATTCATGAAAATAGATTTTTATGACAGGAGCATATGATAAAGGATGATGTATACTGGACCGACTCTCTGCTGGTCTGTGTACTGAAGCCACCAAGATGAAAGAGATAAGAGGGCTAAAAGATCACTGAAATTCTAACATTCAATTTGACCAATGGGAAAAGGAGAATACTAAATTAGAGCAAGGAAAGATATAAAGACCCCAGAAACCCTATTCTATGTTGGAGCTAGAAGGAAATGCTACCAATTCCCTTCTCTAAGAACATACATCTTAAGCCAGCAAGATGTCAAATGGACAGTCGGGCAGCAAATTCAAAGCAGCTGCACAGTTTGAGGGATGAGCAGATGTGGAGGTCGGGGGTGGTTGTGGGGTCTTTTTGGTGGTGTTTGATCATCATTTGTTAAGTTTGGGGGTTGATTTGTGCGGTTTGATATCATGAGCACCAGTTTAACCCGTAGGTTTTACCTTCTTAATTATTATGGGTTCTTAAGTATTTCAAGTTCTTAAATATTTTGGTAAGGGAGAGATTTTTCTTAACATTGCTTTTTGTCACTTGGATTGAGGATGGATTGTCATTTGGAAGAATCTTTGCCTGTAAAGAACTAGTATGATCAAGGTAGAGATATTAAAATAAGGAGATAGGTATTTAGGATTTACTGATAGGGTTAAGGAGAAAGCAAAAAGTTCTACAGATTTTCATCAGTTAGCACATATGGAAAAAATGTTTTGGCTATAGCATCCTTTGGACCATCCGACTAGGGAACCTGAGCATCACAAAATTCATTGCAGATGGATAAGGAATTCTGTTGATCCATATAAATTGCTAACTGTATAAGAAAATTGATTAATAAATTACACTTCTACTTTTGATTATGAAATATGCTCCACCTGTAGCATATTGTTTTTTAAAGTGTTAGCTGAAAAAAGCTATGCCAGCTGAAGTTTGATTTTTTAATCATCTCTGGAGTGGCTGAAATACTAAAAAATATTGTTAGTGATAGAATGCCCGCCTTTTTGCCAGCTGAACATTTGCATATTGCCTGGAGGATAAAGGCTGAAGGCTGAGGAAACAGCTCTTTAAATCTGACTGATTATATCTCAGTCTATTTTAAATGGTAATTTATATTATTTAGAAAAAAACATACAGAGTGATGTCAAACAACTCAGGTCACTGCACTGACAAAAAGAAACTGACGGCATTTAGAAAACACTCTAACTACTGGCTACATGAGTTCATTATATTGCTCCACAGATTTGTTATTAGCAATATAGATTGAATCAAGCCAACCCAAAGTGGAATTTTATTTTAAATGCTTTGTATAGAAACAATTTGCAGAAAATATGTCTTGTTAAGCCAGTATCTAGTGAATGCTACATGCAATTTCTACCACCATCTATATGTAGTGCCATGCTTAGTAGAAATAATACATTTATGTGTTTCTGTTTTTCTAGGATTAGAAGGTACAAACAAAAATGTAGTTCTCCATCTTCCACATTTTACTTCACCCAATTCTATTCAATAACCAAGATTACAAATTGTTACAAACAAAATGAACAATGTTTCCATGGCATTTGTGGTAACTATCAATCTATCACCATATTAATATTTACAGGAAGTCTGAGAATCTAACTTCATGCTTTAACCGGCAAAGATTTATATTTCCATTTTGCAAAAAATTATCAAGTTTAAAAATACAATTTATTCATGATCCTTTTTGTACAATACAGCATGCATTCCTAATTATAAAGGAAACTTGAAAATAATGTGATACTTAATTTTCCAAATCAAAAATTTTTTTTAAAAGTCTGGGCATCAGTTTGAATATGTGAACACTGAGGAACCTACGAAATAAAAATCTACTGATAATTGTTAGCACAATTATATACAACTATCTTAAATAACATTACATAAAATATTTTTATTTAGAAATACAACATTTGTTTTCCTTTCTTACCCTGTATTAAACAATTTTATCTAGGCTCTTGACTTGCAGCACTGGCATCAATCATATAGCCAACTTTTGCATCATCTAACACAGTTTTTGCATTTAAAAATATACATATAGCTCTGTTTCCTTATGATGCTTTCACAAAGAAATCAAATCCTAAACCACATATCTAAATGTTACTGAAATTTATACCAGTTCCCCAAGCCTCCCAGTACTCAGTTGGCATGTGTTTGGTACATACACATCAGTTTGTTGCTTTTAAAGGTGAAATTTTACAGACTTGTTTACCACCATATAGAGACAATTACAATTGTCAACTTCATGTTAAATGTTTTATCTAATTTGATAGTGTTTCCATCAGCTGAGTCTTCTAATCAGAGATATGTTGGGAAATATTTAAAACAGGCTCTGGCAGTGACGGGAAGTTCAAATCCTGATTTGTACTATTTTCCAATTTCCATAGTGTAAATACTCCTACTCTGGTTAATTTTAAGCTACCAACGTGAAGTCAACTGTCTTGCAAACTTCCTGAAATTTTAACAGTGGGCCCTCCTGAGTCAGCGTGGGCCAAACCCACAACACCAATAAAAAAACCACAAACATCTTTCTACCTACAAATCTGGTTCTTTTCCACTTAGCACTCCCAGGTGCTTGTCTTTAATCTGGTTACTCCACAGTCTCCATCTTTACTGGCTGCTTCTCTTCAACACGAACTCACTTATATTTACTAAAATCTCTCACTCAGTCCCAGCTTAGACTCACTTTAACAAAAATAATATTCATAATATTGACACTGACAATATTCAACCTCATGTTAATTCCAAAGCTTAGTGAAAGTTTTGTTCTAATCATTTACATTGCTCTCCGGTCACTAATTACCATTCCATGGCCAAATTTGAAGGTTCCTTTGCAGTTTTCCCAACTCATTTTATGAGACCAGTATTATCCTGACACCAAAGACAGTACAAAAAAAAAAAAAAAAAAACAACCCCTCTGCAAAAAACCACTATGCAAAGTTCATTTAACATTTAAAAATCAAATTAAATCCACGATTCCAACATGCTAAAGAAAATTATTTGAGAAAATCCAACACGATAAAAACTCTCAGAAAGTTACAGAGGAATTACCTCAACTTGGTAAAGAAAATCTACAAAAAACAGAAAAACCCTCTAAAACCAACATCCTACTTAATAGCAAAAGACACAAAGCTTTCCCTCTAAAACTGGAAACAAGGCAAGGACGCGCTCTCACAACTCTCATTCTCCTCACTACAGGAAGTTCCAGCTACTACAATAGGCAAGAAAAGACATAAAAGCCACAAAGATAGCAAAGGAAAAAATAAAACTCTCTTTTTGCAGGTGTCCATGATTATCTATGTAGACCAACCCAAGTAATCACTAAAAGAAAAAAGCAAGAACAAGTAAGCGAGCTCTGTGAGGTCACACAAGATAAACACACAAAAATCAATCGCATTTCTATATATTAACATAAAACAATGAAGAAAATAACGTTCTTATATTTTAGAGATAAGTACTGATATATTTACAAACAAAATAACAATTTCTGATATTCATTTCAAAACAATTTGCTAGGAGGACGGGGTAGGGATATACATAAAGCAAGACTGTTCCTAGGTTGCTAGTAGCTGAAGTTGGATAATATAGAAATCTTTATAAGCACTAACCTCTCTTGCTCCGCTCTTCTCTAAGCGTGGTCCTGGCACCGGCAGCACCGTCCTCCCTCCCGGAACTTGTTAGAAGCGCAAATGCTCCGCCCCCAACCTATTTATTTTGAAAGGCTCTGCACGTGAGGCCCATTACGCTGGGACTTAACAAGCCCTTCAGGTGATTCTGATCCAGGCTAATGATTCCAAACCGTGGCACGTCAACTGCTCTCACCTGAAGATGTTACCGAACCAAACTTGGGTCCGCTTGCCCAGGCGCTGTAAAGCCAATCTACTGACACTGGGCTCTGGTGAAGGAAAGTGCAGCGTTCACTGAAGGGCATCAAGCAAGGAGGCCAGGACAGCTAGTGCTTAAAAGACCCAAATTCCCCGAAGGCTTTCAGGGAAAAGTTTTTAAAGACAGGGTGAGGGAGGGGGGCTTGGGGGTATGTGATCCGCTCATGGACATTCTTCTGAGAGGCTGGTGGTGAGGTAATCAGGAGTCAAGATCATCAAACTTTAGGTTCCAACCGGTCTGGGGTCTCAGTGCTTGTGAGCAGCAGACAGTTAACCTCTTCCACCTGGCGGGGGTTTCAGTCTCTGCAAAACAGCTCAAAGGACATGGCTCAGAATATTACCTATAGCGTTTGAGGAGGAACTAAAGGTCCTTGATATTGTTTAATGGCTAAACTGTTATTATTTTCTCTTACTTGACTGTTTTTCTTTTTTTCTGCATTTTCTCACTTCTCTGATTAAATTTATTCTTTGACTAAAGATTTTTTACAGACAAAAGGCAGGCAGAGGATATGGGGGAAGGGACCATAGGGTCCTGCTCTGTCTCAAAGACTGGTAGATTTTGTTATGTTTTACATTATCCACAATACGATGGGGAAATAAATGAAAACACCTACGCCAGATGTTTCACTAGCAAATTAGAATAAACTTTGAAAACATACAATTCTAATCTTAAACACTTTCAGAGGACAGCAGAATGGAATCTGTTCCTAACTCAGTTTATGAGACTAGAAAAATCTTAGCCCTGGAATTGAACAAAAAGTATGAGAAAAGGAAATATCAAAGCCAATCTCACTCAGGAACACAAGATTCAATCATTTTACGCAGGAATTAAGGAAAGTGCATCCAGCAGCATATACAAAAACAAACAAACAACAACAAAACCCCCACCATAACTAAACTGCAGTTACACTAGGAAAGCAAAGTTGGTTTAACATTGGATAGATTATAAACGGAAGGGAGTATGAGAGAGGTTTGTTTATTCCTAATATATTCTGTTTCTTGCTCCAAATGTTGGCTACCTGAGTATGCTTGACTTTTAAAAATGTATTAAGATGTATGCTTATGATTGTTATATTTCTGATTGTAAGATAAACTTAAATGAAGATTTTGAAAAAATCTAAAAAATTTTTTTTATTCTCAAAATTCTTAGTCATTATTATAATCGATAAAAAAATAGGAAACAGGGCTTCCCTGGTGGCGCAGTGGTTGGGAGTCCGCCTGCTGATGCAGGGGACGTGGGTTCGTGCCCCGGTCCGGGGGGGGGGATCCCGCGTGCCGTGGAGCGGCTGGGCCCGTGGGCCGTGGCTGCTGGGTCTGCGCGTCCGGAGCCTGTGCTCTGCAACGGGAGAGGCCGCGGGGGTGGGAGGCCCGTGTACCGCAAAAAAAAAAAAAAAAAGGAAACATAGGAAACTCTATTATCGTAACATAATACATTGAGGAAAGTAAAATGATAATAATTCTGCAACTTTTCCTCCAAATAATCTTAAGATACTTTCATCTACTGACATTTGATTTTTAAAAAACCCAAAACTTCAAGGTTTTCCAATACTATAATAAGTGCTTAAAAGAGTAAATATAGTGATGATTAAAACCAATTTGGCTTTTTAAATATTAAAATAAACTGGAACTTATCTTACTTAGAATACAAAATATTAACATAAAACATTTGATTTTTTTTAAATGCAAATGCAATTATGAATATTAGAGAATGAAATCAGTCTTTGTCTGATGTTTTAAAACATCATTGGTTCACAACTGCAGGAGTTCCTGAGGTAAATTCTGAAACTGGGCCCCTTACACGGAAGGCAAGGAGAGACAAAAGAAAGAGGAGGTCACCCTAGATTGGTAGGTGACAGGTTTAATAAACAGGGGAACTTATATGTGTGTCTACTGGATGAGTAGATCTTTGCAACTGCCCACGACAATCTTAAAATTTTATATAGAGGCTTTAACTGGGTTTAGTCACATCAACCATCCAGATTGTCTCAACACCACCTTGCTCTCTCAAGAATGTGTCCTTGGAACAGCTCCTAGTGTAGGAATGGTGGGAAGAATGTACATTCCTAGGACAGGAGATGGGTGACGAGCCTCAGATTGCCCCATCCAGCTTGAGGGTCAACCTGTGTCACGTCTTCTCAATGACCTCCTCAAACAAGCATAATAAAATTTTCTCCTATCTTTCAATATCCCTTTGGTCCCGAAGTCAAGCATGACACAAAATGTCAATTAAAAATTAATTCAGAAACAAATTATAATTTTCTTAAACATTTAATTATCACACACCATTGTTATTAAATGAAAAAAAAGTCCAAGTTTGGTTTTATATGACTAACAATTCATGCATTTCATTCAGTTGAATGAATTATATATAATTTAATAAAATAGTAACCAACAATGAAAATATTTTGTATTCTAAATAAAATATTTATATCTAAGAAAAATCAAATTATTTTTAATATCTTTAGAGGATTGGTAGATTACATATTGCCATGGAAGATGTTGAAATGCCAGAAAAATTGGAAACTCCTGATTTAGTTTCTAGAAGCAGTGTGTCACAAATAAGAATCTTTTATATTTTTCAGAAATATAGAGTATTTGTAATTGCTTGTCTTCATAAAAAACATTTTTTACTTGAATATATTCTGAGCATTTCTTTGATCAAAATCATTATTAGTAGTATTTAAAAGAAGAGAAAATAAATTAATCCAGGAAGATACTCAATGTGTATATTTGACTTTTAGAATAATTTCATCAGCATTATACACACTTTTGACTCTACTTTAATGTTTGTGTGATGAAACAATTTCAAGATTGTAATGATCAAAATAAATATAATAATGACTGGGAATAGTATAACACACCCTTCGTGAATTGAATCATTATTTTTCCTTAACTAGACAAAATTACAGCCATTTTTAAAGGCTTTTTGACTTCACTGTGCATGTAGGCTTTATGAGGAAAAATAAATTTATTATCCAAACTCTGTAATGTCAAACTCTGACTTTTCATGATGGCACTAATTGCATGTCTGCTGCTTCTATGTTTATATGTCTCATTATCCCAGCTTTCACTGGGTGACCTCTTAATACAAGTGACAATCCCACAAAACATAATGCTGGTTGTTTATTAATTTGTCATCTAAAAAATAATCATTCACTTAATTATAAAACTCAACTGCGTGTTTGTATGTTTCCCATCGAATTCTTGTTTATATTCACACAAATATTACCCACATTTATGTGTATATAATAGGTTTACAGAGATTGTCACTAGTAAAATTGCCATTTTTTTGTTTGCTTCCTTCTTTTCCTCTAAAACATTTTTGTGTGAGAGAAGTAATTTGTCTAAATGTTGGATGATGCATATATATTGGTGAATGTGCTTACAAACACGAAAAGAACTTTTTCTGTTTCTATTTTCATGTCAACAGGAAATAAACTTTAAGTATCCTTTATGCATATATCAAATAAATGGACCACATGACAATATTTCAGACCCCATATTTTCTACATTCCTGAAACCTCCACTCACGGGTCATTAAAACATTATCAACAAAGTAAGCATCCTTTTAAATGCTTTTACCTCTGAAAGGGTAAAAATAGTTTGGCTGCCTTTTGGAATAGAGACTGGGAAACTAAGGGTTTCACTTTTTTAATCCTTAATACTTTGTGAATGTTTTAAGATATATTTTTTTCTGAAAATCTACCCGTTTATTTTTTTAGCGGGATTGTTTTTATCTTTTGTTGTAAGAGAAAACTGGTTTAAATTACAGCAAAGGAGATTATTTAGGTGATTCATGCAAAAAACTTCCTAATTTATGAAAATTTTAATGTTAAGAAATCAAAAATTTACCTGATTTAGGGAAACTTTGAAAAAAAAATGATCCTAGCTATACGAGAGCACACCATTGCTGTATTCTTTGGACTAGATAAGCATACATTTCTAATGTTCCTAATTCAACTATTTATATGGCTAGAAATATGCAAAGAAAAGTCTTTTTTAAAAGGACTACTTTTTTTATTGATTACAAAATGAACAGGTTTCCAGTGGCTTTTAAAATCTTCTAATATTACTATACCAAGTTATCCTCTAAAGCTTGGCTATCAGTCTAGATCTAAATTGCTGGTGACAAAGAAAGGCCTCATGCCACTCCTGTCTCAGGCAACCTGAACAGGAAACATAATTTCGAATGTACCAACAATGCACTTTCCAGACAGATAAACTACAGCCCTCGATACATACAACTCCTGAGACTCCTGAAGTTAATTTACAGCAATATTTCTTTTCTTTTATTTAATATCTTCAAGCCATTGGCTCATTTATTCACTCGATCATTTATACATTTGTTAAAGAAGTATAAATTGAGCACCAACCATGTGACAGAAAGACTGCTTGGTGCTGGATGTGTCATCAAATGAAGCTGGATGTCTGCCATCATAAAACTGGAAATTAAGACAATGCACAAGTAAACGTCATAAAATGTGAAAGGCTATGAAAGAAGCAAACAGATTCGACTGCTAAGATGCAGAATAACAAGAGAGATCTAATTTGAGTGTCAGGGAAGGTGCCACGAAGAAAGTAATATTTATGCTGACTTGACGGATGAGAAACCAGCCATGAGAACAGCATGGGGCACAAGATTACAGGTAGAGGAAAGATCATGTGCAAAGACCTGAAGTTAGTGAACAGCTTGGGAAATTTTAGAATCTTAAAAAGCTGAAAGTCAATGGCATATGGTACAAAATTAAATTGAAGGAGTAATGTAGGACTGATCCGGTCAGGAGTTTGGCATGGATTTCTACAGTGAGAAGGTTTATAATGGCTTTCAGCAATGGAGAAACATGATCTCACTTTTTTTTTTCTTTATAAAGTCACTTTAGCTCCAGTGTAGAAATAAAGCTGTACAAACAGGGAGTGGAGGATGAGAAGGTTATTGCTGTATTAAGTGAAAGGTGATAGGCTTGAAATACTCTATAAAATTAAGTTCACAGAGTGAAGAAGGAGGAATAATCAAGGACTAACCCCAGATTTGGGGCTTGAAAAGCTTCTTACGAACATATTAAAATAATATCATACTAGAACATCAATTCACATCCCTCTTAAGTGCATGTCATATTTTTCTCATTCTACACAATGGTTTTGAAATAACTCTACATGCCTAAGAGCATTACTTTCTCATCTTTCAATCATTCATTAATTTCATACATACCTGGTATTTTTCCCTTCCTCTACTAAAACAGATTTCTGTATTATTACTAATAGTGCCCTCATTGCCACACTTGAAGAGACCGCTTATCTGTCCTCATATACTAGAAATATTTATCTAAGACTCTTTTCACTCTGGATCATTTGATTTTTAAGTTTTGCTAATTCTTGTTTTTTTGGAAATATTCCCTCTGCATTATGAAACTTCCCCCACTGTCCCAGTTTTCTGGCCTCCACCACTGTTTCTGAAATGTGATCATAAGTATGATAATTTATGTGTATGTAGCTGGTCCCACCACTAGATTGTGACATTGTGGATTCCTTTTTTGCTCAGTATTTAAGATGCCCCCTCATCGGACTGTCATGAGCTGAATCCCTATCAGCCAATTTGTACCTAGGTGATATCAGGAAAAGTACTTAAAATTCTCTAAATCTCAACTTCCTCATGTATAAAATAGGAATAATAATTGTGAAGCATTCCATATTTTTGGAGAATTCTTTGTTCTGTTACTAAGATTATATTTTACGGTTAGGAATTATACAAACTAAGGGAGCATCTTTAAATGTTTTTTATTTAAATGATGCTTTCCATTCAAAGAATAATTATCTTTGGGGGATTGTTGTGGTGTCGTATTACTTTCTATATTTGGCAACCTCACGTTGCCACACTCCACACTTATGGGTGTTGAGAATAAAATGAAAGTTCATCTGATGGCCCATAGACTCTGTGTGAGCTTGGTTTCTTGTGATTTGAAGAGATGTTTCTCTGATGTTTGAATCTTGTTACCTGCTAGAATGCTTAGTTGAACTTGAATCTAAAATTCAGTAAAATAAATTGTCTGAGTCTGACTACAAAAAAAAAGAAAAAGTAAACACCTCATTGGATTGTTCTATTAGAACGAGATTAATATTACTTCAGTTAGAATCTACACTTAGTAAATGTTATTTTTTCATAATCATTATCATCATAATCATCCTTATATTGGTAATATGAGCAAATAAGCAGGGTCCTGTTATACTGTAGGTGTTTAATTAGTTCAAACGAAAAGTGAATGAATATCCCCGGAGGACAATACTTGTGTTCCACGTTTGAATTTAACATCATAAGTACTCAGTCATTTTTATGGACTACATGAAATAATTAATATATAGAATATTTATTAGAGCATAATATGGTTATAGGATATGTAGTTAGATGTCTAGAACATAGTTGCCACTATGAACATGTTTTCTAATAAATTACAAATTAATTGATGAATGTACTAATATTTTTGGAGAACCAATATCGATAATGTTGATAGTCAAACTAATTTTCTATCTTCCTATATAGATTTAAAAAGAATCCTTTGAGATGGCACTTGTCCTTATCAGTCACACCTGAACCTTCCATAAAATAATGTTATAATTTCAGAAGCAGCTTTATGTCATGTAATCTTAAATATGTATCATATAAATGTAAGTTCACTTTTGTTATTATATAATTTCACTTTAATTTGACTTTTTAGAAAAGTCTTTATAGATTTAACTTACAGAAGAAATGCTTAGTGCCACCAATGTTGAAAATAATCTATTTAACTAGCAAGCCGCCTTCTATTCAACCATTTTCTATTAGACATCATGCTAAACAAATAACAATTTTTTTCAAAGTCTATTTTAAAATCCAAATCATGGATAAAGTTTTAATAACAATTGAATCATTCTAACAATCTTGATTGCTTGCCAATATATTATGTGTATATGTATAATATTAAAATATACTAAATATAAATACATGTGATTATCTTTCATACTAACCCAAACTAGTAAATATGCATTTATTGATAATTACATATTAATAAATAAAATGAATGACTTGACCACAAGAAATGGTTAGTAATCAGTTTTTCATCTCTTGACATTGATTTAATATGTGGTCAGTTGACAGGGATGATGTCAATTTCTCATGCAGTTCTGCTTAATGGAAAATACAATTCTATTATCTAATATAGGATCTGTTAATATTTACAAAGTACTATTACCTGTAACTACTGTAGTTATTAAATATTAAAAGAAAAGCATAAATAATAATTTTATACAGGAAATAAAAGTGAATGCTGGCTTGAGAAACCATTTGCAAAATGCAATGTTTCTCTGGTGAAAGGCAGCACTATGCCTCTGGTATCCCCTTAGGTGACATTCAACTAGATCACTGACTTCAAAAACAAGAGTGACATACTGTGGCTTGTACTTTAGTAATAGAACACTTGCCAAAATGTTGGATACTAGTTTAAGTGCAGATGTGGACCTGGCTAGCATAGGAAAAAAAATAACCACATTTGTTTCAAGCAAGTAAACTTATCTCAGCCCTGTTTTTGTTGAGGCTTTGATTAATAAATGGCATCTTCAAGCATGTAACAAAATGTGAACTTATTACAACCATAAATGGCAACAGGAAAGTGAGGAAGAGATTTTAAAAATACTCATTCAGCTATCCTGAAACAATTAATCTTCAGAGGACATCATTAACATCAATCTCTTTAGCTAAATTCACCTGCGAATTAGATGCTAGTAACACACATTCATTATCTAACATTTGAGTTTTTCATCTCCAGACTAAAAAATAAGCAAGAACACAAAAGCAATTACAGTATAGTTCTCGCTTAAAAATTTCCTCTGTTAATTACCTTTGCAAAGAATCAGTCTTTCAAACTGACATGCATTGTATATAAATTAATCTTAAAGAAACAAGAAAGTATACAAGCCTGCCAAGAGGTATTTTATTTTTCTCAGAAAGAGCATCAATCATAAATGAAAGCATTAGCCTCAAGGCTAACATTTTTCTTGGGTCCTATTTAGGAGTCAGAGGACATGGATTTATTTTGATTAAATATTAATCTTGTCTTATTTTATAGACTTTTAGACAAAATACCCTTCCAGATGTAATTACCTCAATAAAATTAGTATTTCAAAAGGTAAATTTTAGATGTTAGAAAGTGATATAAAATTTACTTGAATATGTGTTTATTGTTATTTTTACAATTTCTATCTTATCCATTAAAATGTATTTTACTTTTATTATTGCCATGTGAGTTTGCATGAATAATTTACCTAAATAGGAGAATCTGTAGTTATTAGTTATTAAAAGTTAATCATTAGTTATATTAGGTAAGGTACTAACAAGCAAGCTGCTGTAACAAACTCCAATTACAAAATTGTTCCCACCCAACTGAAGTAAGCTTTTCCAGCCATACTGTGCATGTTTCTGATGAGCAGGTTTCTTTCCTCCAACTAGTGTTTCAGGAACTCCAGTCCTGTTCAATCTCATGACTTGGTCCTTTAAACATGTAACATTCACTGTTGCTCATTTTGAGATGGAGGAATTGTATTCAGAAAATTTTAACTACTAAATAATCGGAGTATAGGCCCTTTGGCTGGCTTACAATTAGTAGATTTTTGAGTGACAGTAAGTCAAATATTTATTTTGTTGACCAGGCTAAGGCATGGAATTAGAGTATTCAGAGACCTAAACCTCTTAAAGGTCAGCCTTTATGTGAGTCAGAGTAACATAAAAATATTTCATGATGAAGTACATGTGGGGTAGGTGTGGAGACTATTACTCTACCACTCTCTTGAATCACTTTTCCTTAGCTCCTTTTTCTTTCTGTCTCCTTGTTTAAATATGTACATTTAATGGATAATTTTGAAACCTCATAGTGTGTCAAACATTGTGTTAAGGGAGATATAAAAATGACACATTTCCTTCCCTCAGAAATATCATAATCCAGTGGAGGAAGTACACATTTAAAAAAAAATTATAATGACATATCTAAAATGTTACAATGGACAAACGCCTACAATATTACTGGCGTCAAAAGGGAATAACAAAATCTGCCCTGGTGAAAGTTAAAAGTTCTCCCCTGAGAAGTCAAGCTGTATCAAAATATAATTTATTCCAATTCAGTAAACATATATTAAATGCATGCTGACACTGAACCCTTAAAACATAAAGTGAATAAGACTTGTCCCTTGTTCTCAAGGGGCTCATAATCTAGCATAGAGGAAAGACACAATGAACAGACATGTGAAATATATTTATAAGATTTGCATCTCTGGTTCTCTCTGAGCAACAGGAGACAAAACCTGAGGCTGAGCTGGGGTTGGTGACCAGCACACAAAGCCAAGACCCCGCCCCCCAATCATGAATCAGACCCCTAGATCATTCAATGGGGCAATTAGAATCACTCTCTATTCCCACAGATATATGATGGGAGAAATTTAGTGTCCATCTCTGGCTCTAGGAGGAACAGAAAAGGAAAATATGTCTCTTCTGAGACCTCTTGACATACTCATTTTAGTTTTGAATGGGAGCAGAAATCAGCCTGTCCAAGTGGCCCATAGCACTCAAAGCCAATGCTTTATATTTTAAAGTGATCTCAAGTTACAATTTCTATTAGGCACCTGACATGATCAAGGAAAATCCTCTCTGGATCCAAATCTCAAAGACTTTTCATTGGTAATACTTCAAGGAACACGGATTTACAGTTGAAAATTACAATCAATAATTTTTGTTTAATTTGCTGTAATAATTGGGAATTGGCTCTAGGGAATTGGCTATGGAGAACACATAATTTTTGGTGAATAATCTTTTGGAAACTAAAAGTATGGATGTCTTGGTAAATACTGTGTGCCAATAATTATTTTGGTGAATATTCTTTTGGAAAGTAAAAGTATGGATGTCTTGGTAAATACTGTGTGCCAATAATTATTTTGGTGAAAAAAAAAGTAAAAGAAAATAAAAGAAAAACAGTCATATACATGATGACCATAGCACAATCTGATATAATGGATTTTCAAAGGGGGAAAAAACTGACAAAACAGAAGAGAAAGATACTCAAAAAAAAAGGAATGGCTGAGAACTTTCCAAAACGGATGGAAAGCACCCATCTGTTTGGGCAGATGGAAAAGTTGAAATCCAGTATGGTGGGAACTCTAGAGTCAGGATGACCCTTGAGAGTTGTGCTGAATAGAGGAAGGGGCACTGGGCCTTTGTCCTTCAACACTGATCATTCACTAGTTATAGGCTGCCCTCAGGGAAGGAGTGTGATCTAGGGTAAAGTAGCTTCTTATGGCCAAAGGCAATGCCACAGAGATATAAGCTATCTACAAGCTGTAAGACATCTACAGCCAACACTGTTGGTAGACGTAGACATGAGTGTTTTGGTTCTGAAGGGGGATCAGGGACATGCAATAGCTTCCACTGTAACTACATACACTCTAACATAAATACTTATGGAATATAGTTGCAAGTCCTGATAGAACTGCTCAATATCTGGGATTCCTTTGCCACACGTTAACTCAGGCTGAGTTGTTATGATGCTTGTATGGCTGATAGTGTAACAGACACCATCTTGGGCCCATACAGTTCCTCCTGTCTTTCTGCTGACCCTACCCAGGACTTTACTGTGTGGTAAATCACTTCTTTGTCATCAAGGGCTTTTGAGTTAATAGATATTGTTTAATAATTGTTAGAACCAGGTGACCTCAGTGCTCTATTAGTCCCCAAACAATGATGAAAATATTTGCTGACGTATGCATGGCACCCATGTACCAAGCATGTACCCCCATAGCCGAAGTTAACCATAAAATTGTCTCAATGGCCCTTGTCAGTGTGCAGTGCAGCTGTGAATGCTTCCAGGTCATTGTTCTGCCCAATCCCGCCCTGTGAGTGAGTCACCCTATAACAAACGATCCACTGATTAGATGGAGCTGCTTGCCTCATTTTTCAGTCTCGAGACACCCTGTCAGTTCCATGGGCACTTTTCGTTCCTTCCATCCTCCAAACGCTGCCCGAAGTTCCAACAATGTTTTAGAACAAAGCACTTGTTTTGATCCTCACACTTAAGAAGTACTAGCTGGCAACGTCTAAGAAAGTACTTCTTGGCCTTGGTGTTTTCCATTGTAAAGCTTTAATAAATATAGTTGTAACAATGTATGTGAAAAGGTAACAAATGTTATTCCCCTACCCTACTCTTACACCTTCCCCGCTTGAGTGGTTTGACTGCTGTTGTCTACCAAGCGTTAGCCGTGGTCGATGTGAGGACTAAAGGACTTACACTGCGTGGCTCAGTACTGTGGCCAGCCAGCAAAACATGACCTTCATATTCAGGAGAGGGGATGCACAGAGAAGGAAACAAAGAGGAATCAAGTGAAGGGCAATGGCGTCTGGTTTATAAATGATTTGGTTATCAGGTATTAGAGTTCTAGCATCAAAGTCTCTTGAGTTGAAAACTAAGGGGGAAGGAAGTTGTGAAGTCTATGCGCAGGCAAGAAAAGTTCTATTCTATATCCTGGTTGTCAGGCTCAGAGAAGTCACACCCATCCCTACTCTCCATCCACGGCCCTTTTTAATACACATTTCATCCCAAGGCTAGAAAGTATCTTCACATTGAAATACAAAATAGTTTTTCCTGCTCTAACAGTAGAGGAAGGAAAGAGAAAGGGCTTGGTTGCCTAAAGACTAAATGGGAAGGCAAGGAGAGAAAACAAGTTAATGTTTTAAAATCATCATTAGGAGAGTATGTCTCACAGTCTTCCCCCGTTGATCTATTATGTATAGAATCGTTGATTTATCTTAGGCACTGAAACTGAAGTAGCTGTTTCAGCTATCTTTTTCTGGGTAACAACCAATCCCAAACTCGGTAGCTTAAGCTACCAATTTATTCTTTTCTTAAGTCTTTATTGAATTTGTTACAATATTGCTTCTGTTTTATGTTTTGGTTTTTTGGCCACAAGGCAGGAGGATCCTAGCTCCCCAACCAGGGATCAAACCCACACCCCCTGCATTGGAAGGCAAAGTCTTAACCGCTGGACTACCAGGGAAGTTCCATACCAATTTATTCTTTATCATGATTTTATATTTGGCTGGGATTTTTTTGTTTGTTTAATCTGGGCTCACTATGTGCTACACTCAGCTAAAGGGTCTCCTGGGCTAGCAATCCTCCATGGCTTTGATTCCAAGTCTAGCAGCTGGTACTGGCCATCAAGCTACCTTGTTTCTCTCCCATGGGGGTCTCTCCTCCTTCAGTAGACTGGATCAGCCTTCTCACATGGCAGACCCAAACTGGAATCTATAAGATCTCTTAAAACCTAGTCCCCAGATTGGCTGTCACTTCTGCTGCACTGTGTTGACCAAACTCAATCACAAGGCCAGGTTTAAGGAGAAATAGGCTCCACCTCTTGTTGGAAGGAGAGACAAAGCCATATTGCAAAAGGTCACTGGAGTAATTGATGAAGCTGTCTTGGAAACAATCGATCAAAGTATAAAGCATAAGTAGGAGATAAGAGATAGGAGTGGGTTTTCATCGTTCCTCAGCCTTAAACTGTTCAAAGCAAGAAGGCAGGTGAATGCTGCCTTACAGTCCAGGTCTTGGGAGTTTGACAACAAAACAGGAGACAAAAGTCATTCTTGTAGAGTATATGTATTATATTTTCAGCCACTGCTCTCTTCAAAATCTTTCCATTTACCAGGTTGGCCTGGCTGCAGGAACTTCATTTTTCCTGGCATTTTGCATTAACAGCCTTAAGAGAGCTGAGTCCTTGGAGAACAGGTTTTTGTGACTGGAACAGTGTTAAGAGATACCCTTCCTAAGCACTGTAATAATGAGGGAGAAATATGGAAAAAGGTAAATAAAAATCCCTGCTTTATTTTCTGTGCCTAATTATTTTTTTCTTTTTCAAAATTATTAGTATTTTGAGGTTCTAAACACTGAAATGTCGGCATTTCCAAAGACTGTGAGTTTTGGATCAAAGTACACCTAGATCTGAATTTCATTCCTGCTGAGAGCTACAGTCTACTTAAATTATTTTAGGTTGAGTTTGTCTTTCTTTCTGGTTTATAACATGAGGAATATCAACTGAACGATGGTTGTTAAAAGCTAAGCACTCAAAATAGATAACATATAGTTCCTGTTCTGAAAGGGCCACGTGTGCAGAGTAGGCTAACAGACAAGTCATAGATAAATAAATTTCACTATTACGTGGATAAAAATGTGGACCTAGTACAAGGGGGCCACACAGTGGTAAGCAGTCACTTCCACCTGGGAACCCTGAGAGATTAAAAAAAGTCTTGTCAGATATGGTTCTTGAACTAAATATTAAACTATAAATATGTATTCATCTAGTGGTGGAGGGGAAAGAAGCTTAGCAAAGACACAGGAATATAAAACAGTATTGCATACTTAGGTGGTTTAGCATGGGTTGAGCTTACAGTGAAGGAGAAAAAACATGGAGAATGATGCCTGGAGAGGAGGGGAGAGGTTATACCATAAAGATTTTTTTTTTTTTTTTTTTTTTTGCGGTTCACAAGCCTCTCACTGCTGTGGCCTCTCCCGTTGCGGAGCACAGGCTCTGGACACGCAGGCTCAGCGGCCACGGCTCACGGGCCCAGCCGCTCCGCGGCATGTGGGATCTTCCCGGACCGGGGCACGAACCCGTGTCCCCTGCATCGGCAGGCGGACTCTCAACCACTGCGCCACCAGGGAAGCCCAAGATATTTTGAGTGTCATTAAAATGAGTTTCAAATGTATTCTCTAGGTTCAGGACACTATTGGAAGTGCTTATCAGAGGAGTAAAATGATAAGATTTCAGTTTCTAAGCTGATTCTGGAGCAATGTGGGATGTGGACTGTAGGAGTGCTCAACCAGAGGGGGGAAACCGGTTATAAGACTATTTCAGGAGAGCATGTGAAAGATGCTTAAGAGCTAGAACTAAGACAGTAGTAGAGGAAATGATACTACAGATGAAAAAGCAGTAAAATATGATTATCTGCTTGTGACACCAATTAACAAGTAACCTGCCGTGTCTAAATATTAAGTATTAATATGTGACATGAAATGACTGCTCCAAAACCAATGGCTCCTCTTACTGAATTTTTGTTCCTGAAATATCTAGAGCTTGTTTTATATTTTCTCCTGGTTAACAAGGAAACATCCAGTATTTGGTCATAAAAAATGCACTCCAAGCCTGGTCTGTTTTACACATTATTTTTTCACACATTGTTTTACAGATTCATAGAACTAAAGCATCAAATGACAGCAAGATAAATTACTCTACACAATTCAGAACCTATAGTGATACCTGCTGACAAACATTCACAACTTTCTCATTCTTCTGGAGACATATGTAAAACTAAGCAGTATGTATTACTGGAAAATGACAGTATTCTCTGCTTATTTTTACTGTCTAAACATAAATGAATTATCTCAATTGAACGGCCACCACTATGTGAAAAACTAATACAATGTCTTCTCCACTTTGTCTTTTCTGAAGTTATTTTTCCACACAAGGGACTGAAAACTTAATATATCTAAAGCTCCATATTGTGTCCAAATGACTCAGTAGACAAAAAAAAAAATTTCAGTCTTCTATCTTTCAATAAATTCTATTCAGGTAAGTAGTGCTATAAATTTACATGTAATTGGATACACACACACATATACACACAAAGACCTGTGACTATTTTTCAGTTTTAGCTTACTTTGAGATAAAAAACATGAAAAACTGATTCCAAGTTTACATAGCAATACAAGCAAATATCACAAAGAAGTATCTAAATAAATGTTACAGATTTCAGAAGACAGAGACATTATGGTGACTTAGAATGATTACCTTATTCTAATGATTACATATTCTATAATAATCATATTCTATGTATAATATACACATCATATATATTATATAATTATAATAATTATATTTGAATGTTATCATTATTCATTATTAATAGAATGAATTTTTAAGAGAGGGTAAGACATAAATTGATCTGTAAAAGCTATATAGGAATTGATTAAAGAAGAAAAGGGAGAAACATTTCACAGCAGAAAGAACAGCCTCAGCAAAAGGACTTTAAGTAGGCTGGTGACAAATAAAATGTTCATTATGTAAATGCTGCTTTGCTCCTTTCCAGTGATACCAAAGCTAAAATCATTCTGATAAACTGTAGTAAAAATAATAAAATATGACAATTTTAACAAGAAGACTACTGGTAATGGAAATGACATGGACAGAAAGGGAGGAAGAGAAGGAAGACAGAAAGAGAGGAAGAAAACAGGTAAAGGGGTCTTGGCCTAAATATTAGGTTAACTTGGCTGCTTCAGTAAGTTTGGTGGTCATCAGAGATATGTCTATATAGTGATGCTTCATAATTGTGTAAATCTCCAATAATGGAAGAACTAAACAAAATGTAAGTGACATTTGAAGTCACTGATTATATAAGTATGTCTAAAACATTACAATATTATAGATATACTGGTGCCATAAATTACCCTTCATTTACTAACAATAATGTATGCACTGCAAAGCACTTCTCAAGTATATGAATTCAAGTGATTCTCACAGTAACTCTCTGCAAGCAAGTATGGTTGTTTTTCTCGAACATCATCATCATCATCATCATCACTATTTTTCCACTGATATATATAGTTGCTCAAAAGACATTTTTTAAAAATATATTCATATACTTCATAAATTGTAGAGATACAACTCTAGCCCAAGTTTTCATATAACAAATGTTATGCTTTATATCATGTCATGTATCTTAATAAAATTTAGTAAAATTTAGTAAATTTAGTAAAAACAATTTAGTAAAAACAATTTACTAAAAAAATTTACAAAAAAATTTACTAAAAAAAATTTAGTAAATTTAGTAAAAACAATTTACTAAAAACAATTTACTAAAAACAATTTACTAAAAAAATTTACTAAAAAAAATTTCTAAAAAAAATTTAGTAAATTTAGTAAAAACAAATGGTGAAATATAAATAAGCACATTGGCCATTTAGGGAAAAATTGTTTTTCCATATAATCATAATCAACCTCCGTGGATTACTGCAGATGACAGAAAGCATAGACAGGAAACCAAGTCAATGTTGAGAATAAAAGCATTCAGATTTTCTTAATGCAAGAAACTTTAAAAATCTCTCAGCATTAAAGATCCATCTACAAATGAGTCAGAAGATTAAAACTAATATGTATTTACCTCTATTATGTTATTCATTTTCATTTCACAGTAAGCTTATTTATTAAGCATGTTATAATCTGCACTCAATGAAGGGTAACTGTGGTATATTATTTAATCACACAACATACTGATGATCATGTAGCAAGTGTCCAAGTTGATTAATAAAACATATATGTGATAATATTTGATTAATAAAGATGATAAAAGTAATATTCAGAAATTTTAGAATATTTGCCCAATATCTCACATTTGGGCTTTAAAATTACTGCAGCCTTGGAAGAAACTCAGAACCAGAGAACCCAGTAAAACCATGCCCAGATTCCTGACCCACACAAGCTGTGAAATAATAAGTGCTGTTTTAACTAACAAGTTTTGAGGTAATTCACTACAAAGCAATATATAACCAATACATACAACATAACACAAGATTCAATAAATTTTGAAATCAATGTTCTAAGGTCAAAGTGGAAATAAAGCAGATCAGTAACAGAAAGACAGCTAGAAGTCACCGAAGTATGGAAAATAAACAACACACTTCTAAATAATCCTCCAGTCAGAGTAGAAAAAACAATAAAAATTAGAAAAACATTAAAGGTTTGCATGGTACCAATGCACCAGACCTGGATGCCAAACTTTGCCTGTATAAGTGACAGAACTGTGCTGGTTTTGTGCCTGATAATACACACTTAGTGTGTATTTATGCACCTGGCAATTTTGTGGATAATCTCATTTAAATTACTGGAAATGGGGCCTGGTACCAAGGGAAATAATGCATACACCCAGCCTGACCCCATTTGCCCCTCTTTTGAGGCAACATATCTTTGATGCAATGTGAATTTCACTGTCATTTACTAAATAATACTTCTTCTTTCTTGCCATTTAAAAAGAGAGAAAAAAAAGAGGTATGTATAACTAATAAGAGGATTGAAAGACAGGTCATTACTTCAGATACACAAAGATATAAAAGCTATTATTAGGAGCCTAGGCAAATAAAGCACTGGTTAAAAATGTTCCCCAAAAGAAAACATCAGGCACATATGGCTTTCAATCTACTTCTAAAAAACTTTCACAGAACAGATTGTTCCAATATTATATAAACTCTTCCAATCAATAGGAAGAAACGGAATATTCCCTAACTCATGCTGTACATAACTCAAGATCAGAACTAATCAAAGACACCATAACAATAAAAATTAAAGGCCATTTTGATTATCAATATAGATACGAACATCTTTTAATAATTTGCAAACTAGAAAGCTAAATAATGTGTGCAGGTATATGTGTATTTTAAATATATATTATATTAATATATATATATATATATATATATATATATATCTCCAATATTTGGCTTATATACATATTTCCAACATCCTAGCTGAGGAACAATATTTTACATCAAAATACAAATTGAAAATATTTATTTATAAATATCCACATTTGCCAATGTGCAGGCCAAACATCTGTGGTCAAGTCATAAACACATGCACACATATGTTTCTTGATATTTGGCAAAGAGGCTGGAACCGTTAGAAAAAGAGTAACACTGAGATTTAAATTATGCTATTATTATTGCTGATATAAATACATTTGAATTTATTGTTTATAAATACATCTCAACATGCTTAAAATGAGTGCCTTTCATAACACTTAAAAGATATACTAAGACCAAAATTTTGAATATAGTGTCAAAATAATCTATTAACTACTTATAAAAAGTAGATTTACTAACAATGAAATCTATCAAAGACTTAAGAAATCCAAGATTTATTTTACCCCATCTCTAGACTTTTGTCTCATTTTTTAATTGAAAGCAGCTTTTAATAAGAATAATGGAATACCAATTTTCCAATGCTAATAAAACATTCATGTACAGAACCAACTGAAAGTGCTGACATAAAATCTTGATAACAATATATATTTCTGAAATGCTACCCTTGTATTTCCAAAAAAGATTATTATAAGATATCTTCATGTAAAGAAAATAATCATAATTAATTGGTAAATACCTTTTTTGAAATTTTAATCAATTAAAAATATGAACAGGCAGACTGGAGGCATTACAGGTTCAGTTCCAGACTGCAATAAAACAAATACTGCAATAAAACAGTCACATGAATGTTTTGGTTTCTCAGTGCAGATAAAAGTTATACTTATACTATACTATAGTCTACTAAGTGTGAAATAGCATTATGTCTAAAAAAAGTACATACCTTAAAGAATACTTTATTGTTATATAATGCCAAAATAATTACAATAGTAACATCAAAGATCACTGTTCACAAACAATAAAAAATATAATAATAACAGAAAAGTTTGAAATATTGGGAGAATTAACAAAACGTGAGACTCAAAGTGAACAAATGCTGTTGGGAAAATGGTGCTGATAGACTTGCTAAACACAGGGTTGCCACAAACCATCAATCTGTAAAAAAAGCAGTATCTGCAAAGCTCAGTAAAGTGACGTGCAAATAAACAAGGTATGCCTGTATATGATCATTAATCTGCTGAAATTATAGACAGCAGAATAGAAAGTTCCATTCTTTTGGGGAAGCAATGAGGATTTGGTCTCTGCTCTTGAGTACTTCACAGTTTCATGGTGCTACTGACAACAGAAAGCACACAGCTCCTTCCCTGCCATCACCCACCATCTCCAAGAAGGAAAGGAGTTTGCTTTTGGGCTTGGTAAAGTCTAAGGACTATAACTAGACTATATTGTTAAGGGCCTTGTAGTTTTAAAAAGCCTACACAAGACAAAACTCTTTTGCCCTTGGCTTCCTTCTGTTTGTTTTCCCCTCGATGTGATCTTCTCAGACTCTCTTTTTTCCTAATCAGAATTGAAAGATACAGAGGCCGAGGTATGGGTGAGAAATTAGAAAGAAAGCATAAAAGATAATGCTTGATCTATTTTAGTTTTAGATCTTAGGGCCACTTTCTAACCCTGAGCTCAACTGAAAACTGCTTTGGGGTCTGTGGAGCCAAAACAGTCACTAGTAATAACACATCCCTTTGTATAGCTTTGTCCTCTGTACATATATCCCTCTGGAGAAAGTCCCAAGTTGCAGGCAGACAACCATTTCAGGAGAGGATTCAAATATTAGGGTCTTAGGTCCCAGAAATATTCCCACTTAATCTTTCCACATACTTTTATAGCAAGAGACAAGTGTGTATAAATAAAAAGTGCCATTCAGAATAAGGGACAATATATGAACAGATTTATAAGGTTAAGAGGAGCACAAAAGAGATGATAGTCCGTACAATCCATTGGAAGTGCCGAATGCTGCCATGTGATAACAGTATCTAGTAAAATTCACCTGTTGGTAACTCATTTGTTTCTGGAGTCAAATGAAATACGACTTTATGGGATAACGCAGGGGCTCGGGGGTGGGCGGGGGCACCAAGAGGAAGGCAGTAGAATTTGTGTGTGTGTGTGTGTGTGTGTGTGTGTGTCACTTTATGATATGTTAGTATGTGAGGTAATTTGTCTCAATGTATTTTCTATAGTAAGAGCAAATCCAGTTGTTCCAAAACTGTGAATGACTCTAATACTTCCTATACCTGACCCTGTTTCCCCCTGCCCCCAGAACTCCCTGAAAGAGCTCTGGGAAACCAACTCTTTGCACTGTTACCCCTCCCATTATCCCCTGAACCTATTCCAACATCATCCCCATCTCTCTAATGCTTCTCCCATGAGAGCCACCAGCAATATTTATGCTGCCAAATCTGATGGTCAGTCCCCAGTTCTTATTTTTCTCAATTCAAAAGGATTTGACACAGTTCTTCACTTCTTCTTGAAAACATATTCCCCACTCCCCTTCCTATTTCCCCTTAAGGCTCTGGCAACTGTCTTTCAGTCTCTAGTTGTAGATTCACCACTTTCAGCTGAACTCTAAATGCTGGTGCACCCAGGCTTCCAGGATTTCTTTTTCTTTATTTCTGCAGTCACTCTGTTGGCACATTCATCCTAGTCTCTAGGCCTCAAACACCACCTACATACTGACAATTACCAAACTGATATTTTCCCCTGAGGTCTCTCATAGGCCAATTTCATCATTGACATTTCTAATTGGATACTTAAATAGAAACCTGAAAAATGACATGTCAAAACTGATCTTCAGGGCTTCCCTGGTGGCACAGTGGTTGAGGGTCTGCCTGCCGATGCAGGGGACACAGGTTCGTGCCCTGGTCCGGGAGGATCCCATATGCCACGGAGCGGCTTGGCCCGTGAGCCATGGCCACTAGGCCTGCATGTCCGGAGCCTGTGCTCCACGACGGGAGAGTCCACAACAGTGAGAGGCCCGTGTACCACAAAAAAAAAAAAAAAAAGATCTTGATTTCTATGACATCACCTCTCCACAAGAAAACATTATTTGTCCAGTGCTCTCCATTTTCAATAACAGCCCCACTATTCACACAGTTGCCCAGACATAGAACTTTGACTTTCTTCTCTTCTTTTTACTCAGTTCCCGTATTTATTCCACATGAAAGCTTACTGACTCGAACTTCAAAATATCTGAAATACAACAACCTCTTATAAAGTCCACCATTGCCCTCTACTCAAGTCTTCATTTTCTTGTTCATTGATGACTTCAAAAGACTCCAGAATGGCTTCCCTGCTTCTGTTCTTCCCATTCTACATACTTTCTCTACATGTTTGTTACACAGCTGCTAAAAGTTATTGAAGAAAGCAGATCTAGACAGAGATCTAACATCTTTTACAAAGATTAAGTCAAAATACAACATAGGAGGAGGAGCTTCAATATGGCCGAAGAGTAAGACGCGGAGATCACCTTCCTCCCCACAAATACGTCAGAAATACATCTACATGTGGAACACCCCCTACAGAACGCACTGAACGCTGGCAGAAGACCTCAGACCTCCCAAAAGGCAAGAAACTCCCCCACGTACCTGAGTAGGGAAAAAGAAAAAAGAATAAACAGAGACAAAAGGATAGGGACGGGACCTGCACCAGTGGGAGGGAGCCTTGAAGGAGGAAAGGTTTCCACACGCTAGGAAGGCCCTTCGCGGGTGGAGACTGCGGGTGGTGGCGGGGGGAAGCTTCGGAGCCGCGGAGGAGAGCACAGCAACAGGGGTGCGGAGGGCAAAGCGGAGAGATTCCCGCACAGAGGATTGGTGCCGACCGGCACTCACCAGCCCGAGAGGCTTGTCTGCTCACCCGCCGGGGCAGGCGGGGCTAGGAGCTGAGGCTCGGGCTTCGGTCGGATCCCAGGGAGAGGACTGGGGTTGGCTGCGTGAACACTGCCTGCAGGGGGCTAGTGCGCCACGGCTGGCCGGGAGGGAGTCCGGGAAAAGGTCTGGACCTGATGAAGAGACAAGAGACTTTTTCTTCCCTCGTTGTTTCCTGGTGCGCGAGGAGAGGGGATTAAGAGCGCCGCTTAAAGGAGCTCCAGAGACGGGCGCGAGCCGCGGCGATCAGCACGGACCCCAGAGACGGGCATGAGACGCTAAGGCTGCTGCTGCCGCCACCAAGAAGCCTGTGTGCGAGCACAGGTCACTCTCCACACCTCCCTTCCGGAGACTGTGCAGCCCGCCACTGCCAGGGTCCCGCGATCCAGGGACAACTTCCCCTGGAGAGCGCACAGCGCGCCTCGGGCTGGTGCAACGTCCTGCCGGCCTCTGCCGCCTCAGGCTCGCCCCGCATCCGTACCCCTCCCTCCCCCTAGCCTGAGAGAGCCAGAGCCCCCAAATCAGCTGCTCCTTTAACCCCGTCCTGTCTGAGAGAAGAACAGACGCCCTCAGGCGACCTACATGCAGAGGCGGGTCCAAATCCAAAGCTGAACCCTGGGAGCTGTGCAAACACAGAAGAGAAAGGGAAATCTCTCCCAGCAGCCTCAGAAGCAGTGGATTAAATCTCCACAATCAACTTGATGTACCTGCATCTGTGGAATATCTGAATAGACAACGAATCATCCCAAATTGAGGCGGAGGACTTTGGGAGCAACAATATATATATTTTTTCCTTTTTGTCTTTTTTTATGTGGGTAACAGGGTCTTGGTGCTCCGCCCAGGCATCAAGCCTGTTACCTCTGAGGTGAGAGAGCCGAGTTCAGGACATTGTCCACCAGAGACCTCCCAGCTCCAAGTAATATCAAACTGCGAAAATCTCCCAGAGATCACCATCTCAACGCCAAGACCCAGCTCCAATAAACTGCCAGCAAGCTACAGTGCTGGACACCCTATGACAAACAACTAGCAAGACAGGAACACAACCCCATCCATTAGCAGAGAGGCTGCCTAAAATCACAGAAACCCCAAAACACACCACCAGATGTGGACCTTCCCACAAGAAAGATAAGATCCAGCCTCATCCACCAGAACACAGGCACCAGTCCCCTCCACCAGGAAGCCTATACAACTCACTGAACCAGCCTTATCCACTGGGGGCAGACACCAAAAACAACGGGAATTATGAACCTGCAGCCTGCGAAAGGGGGCCCAAACACATTAAGTTAAGCAAAATAAGAAGACAAACACACAGCAGATGAAGGAGCAAGGTAAAAACCCACCAGACCAAACAAATGAAGAGGAAATAGGCAGTCTACCTGAAAAAGAATTCAGAGTAATGATAGTAAAGATGATCCAAAATCTTGGAAATAGAATGGAGGAAATACAAGAAAAGTTTAATAAGGACCTAGAAGAACTAAAGAGCAAACAAACAATGATGAACAACACAATAAATGAAATTAAATATTCTCTAGAAGGAATCGATAGCAGAATAACTGAGGCAGAAGAACGCATAAGTGACCTGGAAGATAAAATACTGGAAATAACTACTGCAGAGCAGAATAAAGAAAAAAGAATGAAAAGAATTGAGGACAGTCTCAGAGACCTCTGGGACAACATTAAATGCACCAACATTCAAATTATAGGGGTTCCAGAAGAAGAAGAGAAAAAGAAAGGGACTGAGAAAATATTTGAAGAGATTATAGTTGAAAACTTCCCTATTATGGGAAAGGAAATAGTTAATCAAGTACAGGAAGCAAGAGAGTCCCATAGAGGATAAATGCAAGGAGAAACACACCAAGATACATATTACTAAAACTATCAAAAATTAAATACAAAGAAAAAATATTAAAAGCAGCAAGGGAAAAACAACAAATAACATACAAGGGAATCCCCATAAGGTTAACAGCTGATCTTTCAGTAGAAACTCTGCAAGCCAGAAGGGAGTGGCAGGACATATTTAAAGTGATGAAAGGGAAAAACCTACAACCAAGATTACTCTACCCAACAAGAATCTCATTCAGATTCGACAGAGAAATTAAAACCTTTACAGACAAGCAAAAGCTAAGAGAATTCAGCACCACCAAACCACCCTTACAACAAATGCTAAAGGAACTTCTCTAGGCAGGAAACAAAAGAGAAGGAAAAGACCTGCAATAACAAACACAAAACAATTAAGAAAATGGTCATAAGAACACACATATCGATAATTACCTTAAATGTAAATAGACTAAATGCTCCAACCAAAAAACATAGACTGACTGAATGGATACAAAAACAAGACCCTTTTATATGCTATCTATAAGAGACCAACTTCAGACCTAGGGACACATGCAGACTGAAAGTGAGGGGATGGAAAAAGATATTCCATGCAAATGGAAATCAAAAGCAAGCTGGAGTAGCAATTCTCATATCACACAAAATAGACTTTAAAATAAAGACTATTACAAAAGACAAAGGACGACACTACATAATGATCAAGGGATCAACCCAAGAAGAAGATATAACAATTGTAAATATCTATGCAACCAACACAGGAGCACTTCAATATATAAGGCAAATACTAACAGCCATAAAAGGGGAAATCGACAGTAACACAATCATAGTAGGGGACTTTAACACCCCACTTTCACCAATGGATAGATCATCCAAAATGAAAATAAATACGGAAAAACAAGCTTTAAATGATACATTAAACAAGATGGACTTAACTGATATGTACAGGACATTCCTTCCAAAAACAACAGAATACATTTTCTTCTCAAGTGCTCATGGAAAATTCTCCAGGATAGATCATATCATGAGTCACAAGTCAAGCCTTGGTAAATTTAAGAAAATTGAAATTGTATCAAGTATCTTTTCTGACCACAACGCTATGAGACTAGAAAGCAATTACAGGGAAAAAAAACATAAAAAACACAAACACATGGAGGCTAAACAATAAACTACTTAATAACCAAGAGATCACTAAAGAAACCAAAGAGGAAATCAAAAAATATCTAGAAACAAATGACAATGAAAACACAACGACCCAAAACCTATGGGATGCAGCAAAAGCAGTTCTAAGAGGGAAGTTTTTAGTAATACAATCCTACCTCAAGAAACAAGAAACACCTCAAATAAAAAATCTAACCTTACACCTAAAGCAATTAGAGAAAGAAGAACAAAAATAACCCAAAGTTAGCATAAGGAAGGAAATCATAAAGATCAGATCAAAAATAAATGAAAAAGAAATGAAGGAAACAATAGCAGAGATCAAAAAAACTAAAAGCTTGTTCTTTGAGAAGATAAACAAAATTGTTAAACCATTAGCCAGACTCCTCAAGAAAAAAAGGAAGAAGACTCATATCAATAGAATTAGAACTGAAAAAGGAGAAGTAACAACTGACACTGCAGAAATACAAAGGATCATGAGATTACTACAAGCAACTCTATGCGAATAAAATGGACAACCTGGAAGAAATGGACAAATTCTTAGAAATGCACAACCTTCCAAGACTGAACCAGGAAGAAGCAGAAAATATAAACAGACAAATCACAAGCACTGAAATTGAAATTGTGATTAAAAATCTTCCAACAAAAGCCCAGGACCACATGGCTTCACAGGCAAATTCTATCAAACATTTAGAGAAGAGCTAACACCCATCCTTCTCAAACTCTTCCAAAATATAGCAGAGGGAGGAACACTCCCCAGCTCATTCTACGAGGCCACCAACACCCTGATACCAAAGCCAGACAAAGATGTCACAAAAAAAGAAAACTACAGACCAATATCACTGATGAACATAGATGCAAAAATCCTCAACAAAATACTAGCGAACAGAATCCAACAGCACATTAAAAGGATCATACACTATGATCAAGTGGGGTTTATTCCAGGAATGCAAGGATTCTACAATATATGCAAATCAATCAATGTGATACACCATTTTAACAAACTGAAGGAGAAAAACCATATGATCATCACAATAGATGCAGAAAAAGCTTTTGACAAAATTCAACAGCCATTTATGATAAAAACCCTCCAGAAAGTAGGCATAGCAGCAACTTACTTCAACATAATAAAGGCCATATATGACACACCCACAGCCAACATCATCCTCAATGGTGAAAAACTGAAACCATTTCCTCTAAGATCAGGAACAAGAAAAGGATGCCCACTCTCACCACTATTATTCAACAATGTTTTGGAAGTTTTAGCCACAGTAATCAGAGAAGAAAAAGAAATAAAAGGATTCCAAATCAGAAAAGAAGAAGTAAAGCTGTCACTGTTTGCAGATGACATGATACTATACATAGAGAATCCTAAAGATGCTACCAGAAAACTACCAGAGCTAATCAATGAATTTGGTAAAGTAGCAGGATACAATATTAATGCACAGAAATGTCTTGCATTCCTATAAACTAATGATGAAAAATCTGACAGTGAAATTAAGGAAACACTCCCATTTACCATTGCAACAAAAAGAATAAAATACCTGGGAATAAACGTACTTAAGGAGAAAAAAGACCTGTATGCAGAAAACTATAAGACAGTGATGAAAGATATTAAAGATGATAAAAATAAATAGAAAGATATACCATGTTCTTGGATTGGAAGAAGCAACATTGTGAAAATGAGTATACTACCCAAAGCAACCTACAGATTCAATGCAATCCCTATCAAATTACCAATGGGATATTTTACAGAACTAGAACAAAAAATTTCACAATTTGTATGGAAACAAAAAAGACCCCAAATAGCCAAGGCAATCTTGAGAAAGAAAAACAGAGCTGCAGGAATCAGGATCCCTGACTTCAGATTATACTACAAAGCTACAGTAATCAAGACAGTATGGTACTGGCACAAAAACAGAAATATAGATCAATGGAACAGGATAGAAAGCCCAGAGATAAACCCACGCACACACGGTCCCCTTATTTTTTGTTTTTTGGGGTTTTTTGTGGTAAGCGGGCCTTTCACTGTTGTGGCCTCTCCTGTTGCGGGGCACAGGCTCTGGACGCACAGGATCAGCAGCCATGGCTCACGGGCCCAGCTGCTCCGCGGCATGTGGGATCTTCCTGAACCGGGACACAAACCCGTGTCCCCTGCATCAGCAGGCCGACTCTCAACAACTGCGCCACCAGGGAAGACCAGTCACCTTATTTTTGATAAAGGAGGCAACAAAACACAATGGAGAAAAGACAGCATCTTCAATAAGTGGTGCTGGGCAAACTGGACAGCTACATGTAAAAGAATAAAATTAGAACACTCTCTAACACCCTACACAAAAATAAACTCAAAATGGATTAAAGACCTAAATGTAAGGCCAGAAACTATCAAACTCTTAGAGGAAAACATAGGAAGAACACTGTTTGACATAAATCACAGCAAGATCCTTTTTGACCCACCTCCTACAGAAATGGAAATAAAAACAAAAATAAACAAATGGGACCTAATGAAGCTTAAAAGCTTTTGCACAGCAAAGGACACCATAAACAAGATGAAAAGACAACCCTCAGAATGGAAGAAAATATTTGTAAATGAAGCAACTGACAAAGCATTAATCTCCAAAATTTACAAGCAGCTCATGCAGCTCAATATCAAAAAACCAAACAACCCAATCCAAAAATGGGTTGAAGACCTAAACAGACATTTCTCCAAAGAAGATATACAGATTGCCAACAAACACATGAAAGAATGTTCAACATCATTAATCATTAGAGAAATGCAAGTCAAAACTACAATGAGATATCATCTCACACTGGTCAGAATGGCCATCATCAAAAAGTCTACAAACAATAAATGCTGGAGAGGGTGTGGAGAAAAGGAAACCCTCTTGCACTGTTGGTGGGAATGTAAATTGATACAGCCACTATGGAGAACAGTATGGAGGTTCCTTAAAAAACTGAAAATAGAACTACCATACGACCCAGCAATCCCACTACTGGGCATATACCCTAAGAAAACCATAATTCAAAAAGAGTCATGTACCAAAATGTTCATTGCAGCTCTATTTACAATAACCAGGACATGGAAGCAACCTAAGTGTCCATCAACAGATGAATGGATAAAGAAGATGTGGCACATATATACAATGGAATATTACTCAGCCCTAAAAAGAAACGAAATTGAGTTATTTGTAGTGAGGTGGATGGATCTAGAGTCTGTCATACAGAGTGAAGTAAGTCAGAAAGAGAAAAACAAATACCGTATGCTAATGCAATATATGGAATATAAAAAAAAAATGGTCATGAATCACTTATGGGCAGGACGGGAATAAAGATGCAGACCTACTAGGGAATGGACTTGAGGACATGGGGAGGGGGAAGGGTAAGCTGAGACAAAGTGAGATAGTGGCATGGACATATATACACTCAAATGTAACACCGACAGCTAGTGGGAAGCAGCCATATAGCACAGGGAGATCAGCTCGGTGCTTTCTGACCACCTAGAGAGGTGGGATAGGGAGGGTGGGAGGGAGGGAGACGCAGGACGGAAGAGATATGGGGATATATGTATATGTATAATTGATTCACTTTGTTATAAAGCAGAAACTGACACAGCATTGTAACCAATTATACTCCAATAAAGATGTTAAAAAAAAATACAACATAGACCTAAAAGTAAAATGCAACACTATGTTTCATAATGAAATGCATGTGGGGTAGGCATGTAGACTATTACTCTACCTCTCTTTTTGATCACCTTTCCTTAGCTCCGTTTTCTTTCTGTCCTCTTTTTAAAATGCATATGGGCCTCCCTGGTGGCGCAGTGGTTGAGAGTCCGCCTGCCGATGCAGGGGATACAGGTTCGTGCCCCGGTCCGGGAGGATCCCATATGCCACGGAGCGGCTGGGCCCGTGAGCCATGGCCGCTGAGCCTGCGCATCCGGAGCCTGTGCTCCGCAACGGGAGAGGCCACAACAGTGAGAGGCCCGCATACCGCAAAAAAAAAAAAAAAAAAAAAAAAAAAGCATAATAGGTAATTTTGAAACCTCTTATGGTGTGTCAAACACTAAGGGAGCACCTGGTATGTAACCGACTGTCACTATTCTATGAAGTGGAGAAAGAGCAGTGAACAAAACAGTGTTTTCTGTCATGAATCCCTTCTTAGGGAAATAGACAATACATACGTGAATTAATGTGAAATATAATATCATACATACTAGTGAAAAAGACATGGAGCAGATGGCGGATAAAATGATACTGGATGCTCTTTTAAATCAAGGAAACTATAATGAGATGATTTGGGGTGGAGGCATGCATGAAATAAAGAAGAAGCTCATGCAAATAAAAAGACAAGAGAATTCCAGGTAGGAGGAGTAGCAGAGACAAAGGCCCTGAGGAAGCACAGGGTTGATTTGTTTAGAAAAGGCAAAAAGGCCAGTATGGCTTAAGAGGCATTAAAACAAGGAGAGGTAGAAAAGGAGAGGTGGGACATGGTATCCGATACAGCCAGGAGATGGCTCATGCAGATCTTTCTGAATTCTGGCAATGACTTTGTGAGTTATTTTAAATCTGAGAACATACTGGCTATATTAAATCAGGTGAGTATATGATTTCATGGCCTCATACAAAAATTAACAGGCTTTCTCTTTCAGAGCACTTTAGCTTTACAAAAAAATAGACTGGAATGTATAGAGTTCCCATGTGCCCCCTCACCCCACCCCTTATTACTACCTTGCATTAGTGTGGTACATCTTTTATAATGGATGAGTCAATACTGATACATTATTATTAAGTCCACAGTTTACACTAGGAATCATTCTTTGTGTTGTATGTTCTGTGGGCTTTGACAGATGTATAAAGACATATATCCACCATTATAATATCACACAAAATAATTTCACTGCCCTAAAAATCTCCTGTGCTCCACCTATTCAACCCTGAACCCCTGGCAACCACTGATCATTTACCATCTACAGAGTTTTGCCTTTTCCAGATTCACATATGTTGGTATTATATAGTATGTAGCCTTTTTAGATTGGCTTCTTTCACCTCGTACTATGCATTTAAGGTTCCTCCATGTCTTTTTGTTGCTTGACAGCTCATTTCTCTTTATCACTGAATAATATTCCATTGTATGAGTCTATTACAATTTGTTCATCATCTACTACAGGACATTGTAGCTGCTTCTAAGCTTTGGCAACTATGAGTAAAACTGCTATTAATATCTGTGTGCAGGTTTTTGTGTGGACACAAGTTTTCAACTCATTTGAGTAAATATTAGGGAATGCAATTGCTAGAACATGTGATAAAAGTTATGTTTATGTTTTTAAGAAATAGCCGAACTATCTCCCAGGTGGCTATACCAAAATCATCTCATTAGAGTTTATCTGATTTAAGAGTGTCCAGTATTATTTTATGCCCCATATGCTTCATGTTTTTTCAACACTCATCTGTATAACATTACATTCCATATTAATTTGTGTATCTGTTGTCTATTTCCCTGGGAAGGGATTCATGAAAGAAGACAGTTTTGTTCACTGCTCTATCTCCACTTCATATATTAGTGCCAGTGAGTCACAGAGCAGGTACTCCCTAAATAGTTATAGAATGAATGATTGAAAGACTTGCAGGGAATCATTTTTAAATATTTTGAAAACTTGTATAAATATACAAAAGTTAGAAGTACAACGAATCTCCATTTACCCATTCCAGGCTTGAAGAATTGTCAACATTTTGAAGAATTGTCAACATTTTGAAGAGTCATTAAATATGGCACATCTATTATTTTAATGACAGTTCATTTTATCAACTTCTTTTAATGTGAGCAAATGGTCTGTAAAACAGACAGAAAGTATCATGTGGTAAAAAGGCCTACACTGCATTAATATAAAAAATCTATATAAACAAAATAATGAGTTGTTATAAAGCACCATATGTAAGTATACTAAAGCATTCTTACATACTCCCATGTCAACAACAAATAAAACAGCAGATTAAACACAGTTCAAAAAATTTCTCCTGACTTGCTGTTCTTCATTGTACACATTTATTTATTCCACTTCCTTTGGGCAGTACTTTTATCTTCATCCTTTTCAATTTCTCATATCTCTGTGGCGTTCTGTTCAAAGGCCTCCTGGAACCTGCATCTTTGGGACTATTTCTGCCTAAACAGTTTGACCTTTAGTTCCCAGCTTTTTTAGTTTATCTTATCAGCTAAGCTTGTGCCTCACTGCTGAGTTATGAAACCCTTTCATAATCGGTCTAGAGACTATCAATTTTCTACACTCATGCCCTCTCATGTTTTAAAACATTTTCACAGCTTTAAAATATAATGCACAGAAAGAATATATAAAGGGTACTCTCTTTGTACCTGTGTGGTCATGGAACTGTTTCAAGAATGAACTTACCTACTACAGTGCCTTTTATTTGTTTACAAAATTATGTTGAAATAATGACTGCATATTTTAGTCAGACATCCTTACCCATTCTTTCTGAATGATGTTCAACTCAGAGACCCTAGTAATTGCTTTAGTCAACAAATATTTATTTAATTTCCATTTGTGCCAAGCATTATTGTAAGTAACAAAGATACAATGGTACAAAGAGCCAATAAGGTCCTTGTCTCATAGCAGACTACTGTATAATTTCACCAAAGTTAAGTAATGAGCCTCAACAGCCTGTCCTCTTACCTAGAAGACTAGCCACATATTTCTTAAGATATTTTGTCTGGCCATTCAATTGTGTATGAATGAAGGAAAGGGCAAGTTCTTTCTTCTCTACATATCAAATTGCTATCATTTATTGCAGGCCATAAAGGAGTATTATTAGGAAATCCACATCAGACCATTTTCTTTAGTCTAAAACAGTCAATTAGATTGGTATTCAAGAACTCAGGTTTGAGTTGGAAAAAAAAAAAGAAAAAAAAAAAAACAACTATGCACCATAGATATTCTAGTCATTGCAATAAGGCAAGAAAAAGAAACAAAAGCTGTACAGACTACAAAGGAAAGCAGAATGTTTTTATTTGCATATGGTAAGACTGTGCTGATAGACCATCCTAAGGAATTTATAAAGAGTTACTAGAACTAATATGTGAATTTAAAGAGGTTCAAAATTATGAAGTATACATAAAATAATTATATTTCTATAGATTAATCAAAAACTGTTGAAATTTAAAATGCCAAAAACATGGAATAATTACAAGTAGATTTAACCAGCTAACCATAGGTGCAAGATCTGTAAAAAAAAAAAAAAAAAACTACAAAATATTGCTAGAAGAAAGAAATTTTAAAGCCTATATTAAATGGAGAAATACACCATGTTCATGAATTGGAAGACTAAATATTGTTAAGGTATCAAGTCTCCCAAGGCTGACCCATAGATTCAGTGCAATGTGGAGCATAATTCCAACAGGGATTTTTTTGAGGGGAGGAAGTATAAATTGACAATCTGATTCTAAAGTGCATATAGAAATGCAAAGAACAAGAATAGCCAAAACAACTCTTAAAAGAATAGAGTTGGAAAACTTTTACCATCTGATTTGAACTCATTTTAAAAGTACAATAATCAAGTCAGTGTAGTACTGGTGTTAAAGACAGACATATGTATCAATGGAACAAAACAGGGCATCCAGAATTAGATCCACATGTATATGGTCAGTTGTTTTTTGACACGGGTGCCAAGGCAATTCCATGGTAAAGGACAGTCTTTTCCATGTTTTAAAGTTCCTAAACAACTGTTTATCCATATGAAAAAAAGAGGCCTCAATCCTTATCTTGAAATTAAACACAGATATTATCCCAAAATGGATCACAGACCTAAATAAAAAGCTAAAACTGTAGAACTTCTAGGACAGTGGTTCTCAACAGGGGCCAATTGTGCCCCTGCCCCCTGACAGATATTTGACAATGTCTAGAGAAAATCCAACTTAGAATATCTGGCCCAAAATGTCAGTGAGGCTGAGGTTGAGAATCTCTGTTCTGGAAAGAAAAATAATAGAAGAAAATATTTGAGATCTTAGGCATAGGAAATGATTTCTTAAATGTCACACATAGAAGATGAATCATTATAAAAAAAATAATGAATAGGACTTCATCAAAATCAAACACTTCTGGTCTTTAAAAGACACTGCTAAGAAAATAAAAATACAAGCCAAATAAGATCCATAGAAATCTTCACTCAAATATATCTATCAAAACAGATGTATCCTTCATACATAAATAACTTTTACAAGTCAATGCACACAATATTTGAACAGATATTTCAAAAACAAAACATACGAATGGTCAATAAACACATTAAAGTATGACTGATAATATTATCTATTAAAGAAATGTACATTAAAATCATAATGCAGGGGCTTCCCCGGTGGTGCAGTGGTTGAGAGTCCACCTGCCGATGCAGGGGATATGGGTTCATGCCCCGGTCCAGGAAGATCCCACATGCCGCAGAGCAGCTAGGCCCATGAGCCATGGCTGCTGAGCCTGCGCGTCCGGAGCCTGTGCTCCGCAATGGGAGAGGCCACAACAGTGAGAGGCCCGCGTAGCGCAAAAAAAACAAACAAAAAAAAATCAAAATGCAGTATCACTAGACACTCATCACAGTATCTAAAATTAAAAAAAAAACTGACCATATGAATTACTGGTGAGAATACGCAGCAACTATAATACTCACACTTTGCTGGTGGGATATAAAATAATGCAGCCACTTTGTGAAATAGTATATCAGTTTCTTATATATTTAAACAAAGTTATTTTTACCATAAGACACCTAGTTATTAACACAGGGAATTAAAAACATATGCCCACACAAAGACTTTACAAAAACATGAGTAACTCAAAACTAGAAACAACCAAACCACCTATCAATAGGAGAATGGATAAATAGTTCTGGTATCATCCACACGATGATACTACTCAGCAATTAAGGAAAAAACTACTGATCCATTTATCAGCATGGATGAATGTCAAAAATTTGTACTGAGTAAATACAGACTCTCAAAAGAATGCATAGTATATGAAAGTGTTGATATAAAGTCCTAGAAGAAAAACAAAATTTTAATACAAGAAAGCAGGTCAGAACTTGCCTCATGCCAGGTTTTGAAGGAGGTTACTGTTTGTAAGAAAGAACTTTTAATGGATGATGGACATGTATTCACAGTAGAAGCAAGTGTCACATTTATCAAAACTAGTTTCACATTTTAAATGGGTATGTTTTATTGTATGTAAACAAGATCTGAATAAAATTCACTTTAAAACTCCTAGGCACTATAGATCAATCTTAGTTTTACATTAAAAATCGCATGTTAATTTACCTACAATTATATTTATCTCCAATGACCATCTCATCACTTCTTACAGGTTCAGTTTTCCCCAATATGAGTATGATTTCCAAACATTTATATTGGACATACCTCTTTTTGGTTTTTTTTTTTTTGCGGTACACGGGCCTCTCCCTGTTGTGGCCTCTCCCGTTGCGGAGCACAGGCTCCGGACGCGCAGGCTCAGCGGCCACGGCTCACGGGCCCAGCCGCTCCGAGGCATGTGGGATCCTCCCGGACCGGGGCACGAACCCGTGTCCCCTGCATCGGCAGGCGGACTCTCAACCAGTGCGCCACTAGGGAAGCCCAACATACCTCTTTTTAACTCTAGCCCCACTGTTCTGATTAAACAGTCTAAGAATGAGTATTTTTTTTTAATCCTCCATATGATTACACTTTGGACCACATGACTCTTCCCTACCCATAGTTAAGGTGACCTAAATGGACACTGAACCCCTTCTTTAGCAAAATTTGGAAATGAGATCTCAATTTTAGTATAGCTAGTCTAGCTAGAACTGTATTTCCTGGTTTTATTTTTTTTCTGAAATCTAGTAGCATATCTATCCCTCGCCTCCTTTTTTGTTTAAATATCCCTAGTGGCTTTACTTGTAACCAAACAGTCTTAATCTCTCCAGATAAGGTCAATGGTAGTAACCAGGCTACTCAGAGAACAATATCCAGGAAATGTTCAGAGAGGTTATGTTATGGCCTATATGAATACAAACCAGCATACTCAAGATGAAGGTCAAATTTATATGTCAAGAGTGATGCTGACAGAGCTTCCCTGGTGGCGCAGTGGTTAAGAATCTGCCTGCGAATGCAGGGGATGCAGGTTCGAGCCCTGGTCCGGGAAGATCCCACATGCCACGGAGTGGCTAAGCCCATGAGCCATGGCCACTGAGCCTGCGCATCCGGAGCCTGTGCTCAGCAATGGGAGAGGCCACAACAGTGAGAGGCCCGCGTACCGCAAAAAAAAAAGAGTGATGCTGACAATATAAGGGAAACTTTTTTAGGCATTTAATTCGTTTTTAGCGTGAGAAGATTACCAGAATTATTTTGTTTAAATTTATAAGTTAGTACATTTATAATCAGTATGACAACTATATATTTAATACATTTACATTTTGGCTTATGCATTTGTCCTTTTATATATTTTAAGGTGAATTTGTCCTCTTGACTCAATTGCTTCTGGATACAATAAGAAACCTTTGCGTACAAATAAGTTTGGGAATCAGCTCCTTGAAAATGTTCACAATAAAACATACCCCTTGTGAGACCTTATCTTAGCTGTCTGCTGTTATTCCCCTCCAAAAATATTTGTTTTGTTCCAACTTCAATAGAAAGACCTGTGGTTCTGTGACAGGTAGCTGGAGTATATATGCTTCTGATCTTATTTGTTCTCTGTACTATATGCACAAAGAATATGCATATACTAGAAGAAGTATAGTACATGCATTACAGTAGTGGTTTTAGGATTTATGGAAGAAATAATTTGAGCTTGGTACAAATTCCCACACATTCCCACACCAGGGATACTAGCAAGTGACAAACATGAAGCATCAAAATAATTTTATAAAGTTATTAATTCCTTAAGTTAAATCACACTTTGTTCTCAAAATAAATTGACAGCTTAAAAACACAAAATAGGGCTTCCCTGGTGGCGCAGTAGTTGAGAGTCCGCCTGCCGATGCAGGGGACATGGGTTCGTGCCCCTGTCCAGGAAGATCCCACATGCTGTGGAGCGGCTAGGCCCATGAGCCATGGCTGCTGAGCATAGCCAAATAAGGGACAGATATAAATATGCATACCATAAAATCCTTTATCCTCACTATTGGGGGAATCTACAAACTGGATTCTGATTTCCAGCTGTCAGATAAAAAGGAGATCTTGCTCAGATGCATGATTCACAGTGGCTTTGAAATAAATCTCAAATCACATCTTCAAAGGAAGAAAATTATTTCCAAATTCCAAAACTAAAAAGCACCTTATTAAAAGAATACTCTAGGGCCTCCCTGGTGGCGCAGTGGTTGAGAGTCCGCCTGCCGATGCAGGGGATACGGGTTCGTGCCCTGGTCTGGGAGGATCCCATATGCCGCGGAGCGGCTGGGCCCGTGAGCCATGGCCGCTGGGCCTGCGCGTCCGGAGCCTGTGCTCCGCAACGGGAGAGGCCACAACAGTGAGAGGCCCGCATACCGCAAAAAGAAAAAAAAAAAAAAAAAAAAAAAAAAAGAATACTCTAACAAAGAACACTGAAGTGAGTGTAATAGCATCCTTACACTAGGCCTCTTATTGCCTATTAGGAGGCTCTTTCTAAGGTGTTCTTCATTATCTTTATACCAAAGAGCAATGTACTAACTGCAAGCATATACTCAGAGACAAAGCGGAATACACATTCCTCAATCCACATTCTATAGAAACACTGAAAGATGATTAGTAAAAAGATATTAGGTAATGTTGACTTTGAAGAGGTAGTCCCTGATCAGTAAGAACTCAGTCTCCAAGTAATCTAGGTGCTTGTGGAAGCTTATGACTCTTGCTTTAACTGGCCGAATGTGGGGTACATGATGCTTTTTCCCTGGAAACTTTGTGAGGCAATCAAGAAACAGGTTATCTCCAGTAGAGGTAGGGAAAGAAGTAGGGGAAGGAATCCCTGTGGAGGGTCTGACCCTTTGGGAAGCATATGCCGTCCAACACAAGCCACTTTACTTAGGGACTAATGGAGGGCAAATCCCTTTCAAACCTAACAGATAGACCAAACAGAATCTCACAGATTCATTTTAAGTAACTGTAGGGGACTGGTGATAACAATATGCCTCTATATCTTGATTTATCTAATATCACAAATTTGTAATCTTATGAGCACTGAGTCCTAAGTATTTATACTTTTATGGCCATGGAGTCCTAAGAAATAATTTTGCTAGGACGAAATTAAGTGTTCTCTCTACTTAGAGAAAAGATTTTGATTATTTCATCATACTCATAAAAATTTTATTGTTAATCTATGTTTGCCTTGCCAGTTTTCAGATATCATTCGTTGTGTGTTAATTTTAATTGAATTCAAAATCTGTATGTAATTGCCCTATATAGCTCACTTCTATTGCTCTCTTATTTTTCTATTTTGTTAGTTATAAAATATAAATTGATACTCATTTCTAGTAATACATCTAATCCAGCAGGACCAATGAAAGTAGCCTATTAAATACCATCAGTCTTTATTATTTCAAATCATAAATACCATTGGATATATGATACTGCTTCCACAGGAAGCCAATTCTAATATTTTCTGAACTACAGAGCTACTTGAGTTTATAAAACTGAGCCATATATTTCATAATACATAGTATTACATATAGCCATATGTCCATAATATAGCAGGTCATTTAAAAATCACCTTACCCATAACCAATAATAGTCTTTATTTATTTAGGCATTACTTTCTAGTCTTTATATTATTCACTTCACAAAAAAAGAGGAGATAATTAAAATTAGGCAGTAAAATTTCTAAGAATAAAATAACATTTTTCTAGACTTGAATGCAAGTAGTATTTTAGACACAATTTAAATATAGAGACCAAGTGATTTAAATAAGAGTTAGGGCTAGATTCTATGGTTTTTAATTCCTAGTCCATTATTTCCTCTATTAAATATTCCTGTGCAATTTGCTTATTCATTCACTGATTCATTCCTTGTCAGTCAATTGTTTTCTCAAGTAACATTAATTGAGTACCTTCTATTTTTTTCCAAAAACTGTTGGGAACTTAATTGATGACCTATTAGAAATGCCAAATAAGTAAACAGGCAAGCACAATTGGTTCAACAAACATAGAGATTGTTGGGAGCAGTTAGGAGAACACTTGATCTACTTTGGACAGTACCCAGGATGATGGTATTCTCTCTCTGGTATGAAAGATGAAAACTGCATGTGATAGCAAAGGAGCAACTTGTATTTGGGAATAGGGAGAGGCAGGGAGAAGTTGGGATGTTTAGTACCTTGTAGGCAGAGAAATACAGGGCAATACTGAAACATAAGAAGCTCAGTATGGATGGAGTAGAGATAGACTTAATGAGGAATAATGAGGTATACATCTGAAAAAAGTAAATAAAGGATAGATCAGTTGTTATTCAACTTTTATGTTTAGGTACATCCTAAAATTTTGAAAGGCTATGCACATTTTTAGATGGCCATCTAAAGCTTTTAATCAAATTGGAAAGACACAAAGCAAAAATTTTCCAGTGTACATAAAACATGATATTTTAAAACAAGATAGTTACATCACAGTAGTATCTAATGGAATCTAAATACCAGGGTGAGTCATCCATCATCATCTATTTAGAAAATACATGAACAAGCTCTTCTTACAGGAAGTTAGACATCATTCTATTTTTCTCCTTAAAGTTAGTTTTCAATTTTACTTTATTCACAGATTTTCTGCTTAATATAATTTTTATGCTTCAAAGACCTCTATTGATCATCTACCACATTTTTCTGAAATAAATATGAAATCAATTAAAAATTATTTTAAATTGTTTCTTACTGTGATTATAAGGCTGCTACATGAAATACAGTTTTTGGATATATATGTTATAATTATCACACAATTTATGAAAATAGTAAGTATTTTACTGGATTTTTTAAAACGACTAATTTTACTAAAATTATTTTCATGTGATGAAGTTTTTCCAATTAATTCATTTTCTATAAATGAATTTTGTTGAATGCTAGAATGAGATATAGCAACATCAATTCTATTAACCAATTAATAAAATTGGACACAGGGGCATTGTGCATATTCCAATTTATTCAAAAAATATGAGAAAATTAATATTTTGTTAAATTTTAAAACATCTTTACCAACACAATAATTGTTGACAAAATGCCTTAATCTTATTAGGTGCCTTAAATATAATTTTGCCAACAAATTTGGAGCTGCATATTCAGTTCTTTCAACATACATATAATGTCTCACATATGAATTAATTATCAAAAGCAGTCCTCCTATAAATAAATTAGCCAAATCAGATTACTGTCAGAAAAAGCCTAACCTCGTTTTTTGATTCAAATATACATTACAAGTTCTTCAGAATATTATAAAAGCCAGCGAGAAAAAAATTATGAAACACTCTTTTAAGTATCTGTTGCAAAATCAATCAAATCAAGATTAAAACAGTAAGAAGACACTATTATTAATTCACTTGCCTTTATAAGAAGCCATATTAATATTTATTCTATATGCTATTTCTTATTGCTTATCTGCAACAAAGCAATGTAATTTATAGCTAAAATCATGTTATTCACAATGTGAGAAGTTTGACAAAAAGGCATTGATTTTTTTAATAAAAGTGTGAGTATACTGAAGTCTGTACATAATTTTAAAGAAAAATTAAATAGGTACCATGTATAATGTTCATAATTAATTTCATTAATGTTATTATCATGACTAGACTTTCCCAATATGCTTAATAAAGTAGAAATGTATATACTCTTAAAAGCAACCCATCCAACATCTAATATATAACTTTATTTTTGATAATAGGTACAAGAAAATATTAATCATTTAAGTCTAATATTAATCACTTATTAAGGCTAATATAATGATGACTAATACTAAAACAAGATTTCATGATATGCTTGATAAAATAGGCTTTCAGCTGACTGTATCAGTGAGGGTTCAATATGGAAACAGAGGCTCCAGAAGTAATATCAGAATAAGGAAATTAGGAATTAAACCTTACATGAATGTGGGAGCAGTATGGAAAATGAAGGTCTGGAAGAGAAGAGTCAGAAGATCAAGATTAGAGAAACTGTCACTAACCAGTCCTCCTGAAGCACTGAAGTGCTTGCTGGAAAATCCAAGAACCTGAGATGTCTGACTGCCTGAGTGATACTGGGAAGGGGTAACTGATGGAGATAGCCATGGAAGCTGCCATCTCAGGAAACTGCTGCTTCTGTGCAGTAGCTCCCTGGGCTGCCGGGTCCAGGCACCTCAAGTTGGGCTAGGCTGCTGGTGGTCAGCGGAGCCAGTGGGGGAGATGCAGAGCAGAGGAGAGCAAGGACAAGGTGGGGCGTCTTTCTGTCACCCTGTCAGGCTGACAACTTTCCAAGAGCAACAGTGTCTCCTTCACTTCAGCCTTCACAACTGTGCACAGGTTCCCCTTTTGGCCACTCTTACACTGAAACATATCACAAAGGGATTTCCTGAAAACCTAGTTCCCAGCCTTACCGAAGTGGGTGTTCCACAATTCAGGACATTGACTACTTGTAAAATGCACACTGAGTTGACAAGAAACCATATTAACATTTTAGTCTGTGGATCTTCTCCAGTGTAACTTGAAAATTCTGGTAGTCCCTGAAAGCATTCCAGTTATTTTGAAATATATCAATGTCAACAGCATGTACTTACTTCTTGGTCTACTCGAAGGTACTTTCCTTTCCAATTAAGGGGCATGAATATATTCAAGATAAATTGCATACATATGATAGGTGAGAGAAAGGCCACTTTTTTCATTTAATTTTTTGAAGCAAATACTCCTCTTGATTTGCCTCATCAAACTCTCCCCATAAGATCTCTGCCTTTTTTGCAAGTCAGTGGATGAAAGACATAGCATCCTTAAAAGAATATTACCATCACTCTCCCTGCCCACACACTCTACGAGCACATGTGGTTTCAGAGCATCCAAACAACTGCCAAAACAACTCATTTCTAAGCTTAGGCTGCATAGCAATAAGCTTAATTGCTGCCACAGCAATATGTTTGAGATAAGAAGAGGCAGTAAGGCCTCTGATGGGAAAAAAATCTTCCATTTTCAGGTGCCCTAAAACATTTTATACAACTAAGGAATGCACCATGATAAAATTCTAGATGGGTGAATTATATGCATCTTTTTCTGTAAAGTAGGGAAAGAGAAATTATGACATGGAAGGTGAAGAAGAAAAATTTACATGAAGTTAGTGAAGAATACATATGGAATTGGAGGGTCAGGAAATTGACTTCTTCAAAACTATTAATACCACATACCTCATGAAAATATTTTAAAGAATTGCAGGAAGAAAAGCAGAGTTCAAGAATCACACGTTATAGTTGAAGAATAAAGCAGTGTGTAGAAAGATGCCCACTTTCTACCTTTTAAAAGGTGTTTGTCAGAAACATGAGAATTAGTTGGAAAGTCACATGGTACCTACCTGATGTAGATTCCTGTAGTTTCTCTCTCTTCCTCTTCTTTTTCTTACCCTGGAAGAAGATAGGCACATTGTCACGTTATAGACTGTACTGTGAACACATGGATGAATGTGATACAAAAGGACAGGCAGGGGCTTCCCTGGTGGCGCAGTGGTTGAGAGTCCGCCTGCCGATGCAGGGGAAATGGGTTCCTGCCCGGGTCTGGGAAGATCCCACATGTCACAGAGCGGCTGGGCCCGTGAGCCATGGCCGCTGGGCCTGTGCGTCCGGAGCCTGTGCTCCGCAACGGGAGAGGCCACAACAGTGAGAGGCCCACATACCATTTAAAAATAAAAAAAAAAAAGGACAGGCAGGTGGTCAACCAAGAGATCAAGATGCCTCATTATCTCTCTATCATCTGCACCTAGAAACAGAGCAAGAGAGAGACATTCTTATCTCTCTGTGACCTCTGTCTCTACAGCTTCATATTTAGTATCATCAGTAGTGACACTGGCAGTGGCCACACACACACACACACACACACACACACACACACATCAGTATAATGATATCCTAGGGCTGTGGCCACTTCAAGGAAAGTTTGCTTAAGGAGGCACTCCATTTACTGGACTGGCAAAAAAGTTCGTTCGGGTTCTTCCATAAGATCTTACAGAAAAACCCAAATGAACTTTTTGGCCAACCCAATATTTTTCACCACCACAGTCAGAACCCACTTCTGGTAGTGTTCATGATAAATCATCCCTACTGTGAATTCCACCATTTAATTAAAAGTCCATGATGTTAACTGAGACCCCTCAGCCCCCATGGCACAGGCATGACATAACTAAGGACAGCAGTAGAGGGTAAGAGAGAACCTGAGAAAACTCAAACGGTAATTTTAAAGATTTATTCCTGGCAGTAAAGGACCTTGCTTCCTAAAACAGACACAGTAACATGAATATGCTTACAATTTTAAATACATTTCAAAATTATCTTAATCACACATTTACAATTTATAGTGGTCCCATTTATAGTGGTTTAATTTTCTGTTTTTCTTCATAATTACTTTCCCCTCAAAAATTAATTGTAATACAGCATAGACACAGTAGATATTCGTTTTATATGAATAGTAAATGACCAACCTGGATTAGGATGGTCTTTTCAAACAAGTGCAACAGAACAAATATCACATCCACTATCTTTATCTTATGTCTGCTGTGATAATCATATTAACAAAAAATAAAACCATAAGATAAAAAAAAAGACTCACAAAAGAATTTCATTCTACTACTGAAATCATTAAACCATTAAGGGTTTTATTGGAAAGATCATTTGAAAAATTTTGGATTATATCTTGAGACAATGGGTTTGTATGGACCCATTAAGCAAGAGGTTGACAATATTATTCCACAGTGGGGAGAATGAAGCTGAGTGTTCAAATGCACAAGAATAGGGATGATTTAATAAGACATTTATGTAAACCAAAAGGAAAGATAATGGTGAAGGGAAGTGGAAGTGGAGAAAGAGTGGAATAAATACACATTACTGACGTGAAAGTTAAATAAGATTTGGTAGTTGATTTAATGTATCAATTAAGTGAAGTATCATAGGCAATTCCAAATTTCTGTCTTATGCAACTGAAAAAATACTGCCAACTACTATTCACTCATACAGAAAACACAGAAAAATGACTGAGAAGATGCTAAGATAGAGACCACTGGGCTATGTGAAGTGGCATTTATAGTGGTCTCCGTCATCCAGCTGCATGATATTTGCAAGATTTCAGGGGAAAATATATGTCCCAGGCATAATACTGTAAAAATATGTTGAACAAAATGGTTGCCAAAGAAACGCTGAAGGACAAGCATCATCGGAAATCTGAAAGGGTTCTTTTTTTAAGTACAGATTTTTGTTTTCAGTAAATTTGCCATAGAAACCAGAAAACTTACCAGTTGTTTTCTAAACATACCTTGGTTTGGAAACTATGGCATTGAGATAATCATGCAAACCAATTAAACAGTGTCCTGCCTGGTGCAGCTGAAGCCTGCCTTCTCAGCCCTTGTTTACTAAATGGGAATCCCCAGTGATAAATCTCTGAAAAGACCTCTTAATATCTGGTGGAAATCAAGACAGGTTTTTTTCCCAGCTCAATGTATAGTTCTGTCTCTCTTTGGATGGTCCATGTTGAAATTCAAAACATAATCAAGTTAGGCCAAGTTTTGCCTCTTTTTTGGAAAGTATTTCATAGAAAAAGTTGTCAAGATTCTATTTATTATGTCATATCCACACCACTACTTCAAAGTTAATACTTCAATATGATTTTGTTGTAAACTGTATGTATCCTTAACTTGTCACTAAGGTTTAGGATGGCTGCTACTGTGATTCTTGTAAATGATTGGGTCAAGTGCCATTGTCTCTTACTGGTGAGTAGAGATAACAGTGAATTTTATTATTGTTAAAACTTCAGATTATTTGGAAACTAGATTGACAACTAGTGGAAAACAGCAAAAGGTAATATATAGGGCCTTCTTGTGCTATGCTATGTCCCAATTATTCCTAGTTCTTTCGCAAAGAAAGTTCCATAGGCAGGTGAATATGCTGAGCTAGTGCTCAAAGGAATGGGTTAATATGTAGCTATAAATATGATTTCATGAAATATGAAATCCTGGAACTGCAAGAGAGCACTGCTGCAGACTGAGTGTCTGTGTTCCTCCCAAATTCATATTTTGAAATCCTAATCCCGAACGATATGAGGAGTTGGGGCCCTTGGGAGGTGATATGTCCTGAGGGTAGAGCCTTCATAAACAGGACTAGTGCCCTTATAGAAGAGACTCAGAGAAATCCCTTGCCCTTTCTGCCATGTGAGGACATAGTGAAAAGATGGCCATCTAGGAAGAGGGTTCTCACCAGATGCTAAATTTGTCGGCACCTTGATCCTGGACTTCCCAGCCTCTAGAACTGTGAGAAATAAATGTCTGTTGTTTATAAGCCACTCAGTTTATATTTTTACAGCAGCTCGATCAAGCTAAGACAGGCACCAAAGGAAGCAGTAGAAGAGAAAGAGGGTCCAGAATGAAGCTCTAAAGAAGATATACTCTTAAGGAATGGGCAGGGAAGATGTACCCGTGATATCCAGATATGCTGTAGATAGAGAAGGAGAACATGATACGGTGAGAGGCAAAGAAGAAAGAGTCTTAGTAAGGGTTACCTAATTTTAAAAAGAGCTGACCATCAATATATGATTGGATGTAGCAACTAAATGTGATCTATTACCTTGACTAGAGCATGTTCAGTGAAAATAGTGAGGGTATAAATCAGACTTCAGGTTTTTGATTTTAAGAACTAAAAGTAGAAAAGTAAAAGCAGTTAGTGTGGACAACCCTGCAAAAATATTTGCATGTTTAACTTGGGAAGACATATAACAGTTAAACATATGGGCTATGGGCAGTTTGTTGCGGCAGTATTATTGTGGTTTTCTGATACAGAAAGTAAAACATGAGTTCTTTGAATAACATGCTGATGCAAAAGAGCCAGTGATGATAAAAATATTACATGTTCAGAGGAGGAAGCATAAATAAGGCGATGGGTTTCTGAGGAGGAACTAAACTCTTGAGAGAATTTGAAATTTTATATTTCACCCATGTGGCAGAATTATAACGGGAGTTACTAATTTGTTATTCCCTCTCTCTGTCTCATGAGTGTCCCAGTGGCTACTTTCACCTCCTCCAGCCTGAAGCAGAAAGTTTAAAAAGCCACAGGCCAAAAGGCTTTGGATGCCTGCTTACAGGGTGAGTTTTTTTGTTTTGCCTTTTTTCTTTCCACAGCTATAAGATAGGATTGAGTCTGGAGGAAAGGAAAGGTAACCAGGACTTGAGAGAATGTTTTATATTGGGACTACAGGCCATTGAGGTGACTGAAAGAAAAAAACTTTTTTTTTTTCTTCTCAAATTCCTGGGAAAGGAGTATGAAGAACTCAGTGATTTTGAGCTGCGATCAAATATGAAACATGCTAATCTACCATCTGCGGACCATCTACCATCCAACAGGCTTAGACCCCTGGAACCTCCTGAATAATAGGGTCAGGGGAAATTGTGGGAAAACGCAATCAAGGAAAAACTTTGCCCTTGACTGAGGTTAAAGTATATAAAATCAGTTGGGCTATGAGCTACGGCAATGGTGAGACACACCATTGCCCATGAGGAGACTCAAGCAAACGAGATCTAGTGTTAAGAGTGGAGACTATGCCAGATCACAGAAAAGGCAGAGTGAGAAAACTCTAGGATGCCCATAGAGTGTGGACATCAATATTTTTGAAAGAATCTAATATTTCAAATAGGGAACTAGAAGAATTTCTGCAGCACTTAAGGCCTAATTATGATTCAAGACCATGAAGTTGCAGGGACACACTATCAATAGTCCACAGCATGGTAGTGCAGGATCGGAAAAGGGAATATTGGCATAACTCAGTATTGTGATACCCCACCTCTACTTGACCCAAGTGAGCCCTAAGTAGACTACTTCAATCATATTCTCCCACTCTTTTTGTATGCGAATGTCTTAGAGGAGGTCAGAGAGATATGACGGGACTGAGGGGATGCAGAGTGTCAGGCATCTGGGAATGTTTAATTTTTAAGAAGGGATAAACAAAAGAAAAATGATGCTTTTCTTTCTGCTCTCTTTAGTTGTATCTGCAGGTGATACCTAGAACTATAGCCACTGTTTTGTGAGTAGAAAAATATGCTGAAATTGACAAAGAAAAAGGATAGGGCTTCCCTGGTGGCGCAGTGGTTGAGAGTCTGCCTATTGATGCAGGGGACACGGGTTCGTGCCCCGGTCTGGGAGGATCCTACATGCCATGGAGCGGCTGGGCCCCAGAGCCATGGCCGCTGAGCCTGCGCGTCTGGAGCCTGTGCTCCGCAATGGGAGAGGCCACAACAGTGAGAGGCCTGCGTACCGCAAAAAGAAAAAAAAGAAAAAGGATAAATGTAGCCATATCTTTGATGAATCATTGAGCCACTGAATTAATCAACCCTCCAGCCCCTTTTTCTTCACACAGCCAGTTATGTGAGATAAGAGAGTCTCATTCTTCAAGCCACTTAGGCTTTTCATTTTCTAATAGAGGAAAACATCCTATAGAAGTCATTTTTCCAACAGTTTTTTTTACTATGGTTTCAAAACACTGTGACTAAAAACACTATTATGTAAGGAGATTAAAAAATCATCTCTGTGTATGACTTAAGCACTCGATGTTTTTCGAGAGCTTTACTGTGAATTTATTAGCGACTCTTTCCAACAGAGGTATGATAAAGTCAATGTTCTCATAATTTTAACTACTAAGAAGCCAAGATGAAGAGAGATAAGTGGATGATTTAGATTGGCGCAGCAAATCTGTGGAGTAATTTCCAACTCCGAGGCAAGAACTCTCACGACAGAACTGTCCTGTCTCTTTTTCTTGCTCTGGTTTACCTCAGTGTTTATGGCTGTGCAGCAGACAATGTGTCGCCTCTCACAATTAGTAATTTGGGCTAAAATCAAAGAGGTGCTGAAATAACTTTTATAATTCACAGCATTTCTCTAGGATGAACACTCCGAGGAATCAGCTGGTGCCATGGTCTTCGTGAGCTTAATGCCCCTGTTTAACATTTATATAGGATTCTGATTACAGGAACACACACACCCTGCCCCCCACCCAGCACCGCTGCTGACATGAGTTTAACCGTCCTGTGAGGGATTATTTCAGCTCTGATGAAATGACAAAGAATCCTGCTAATTGTAGAGGAATCTTAACATACTGTTAGCATTGTACTCTCTTGATACTTTCAGTGCTTTTACTTTTAAAAAATTCCAAAAGATTATGTTAATAATCTTTTTTATTTTTGTTAATATTGCATAAAAGCAGGTTAAACAATTCTATCCTTAGATTATTCCCTCATGAGGTTACATTATTTCTCTTTTTAGTTCCTAATATTTTGATATTTGTCATTTTATGACATTTTCCAGCCTTAGCTATGTTATTTTTTTCTTGTGTGATTATGTTTACTTTTAAAAATTATGGAACCGAGCAGAACACTGCAGCCCCCTACCCCACACCCCAAGTACAAAACCAAGCAGCAGACTCAGTGTCTGATGCACATTCCTGAGTCGTTTTACACATACTATAACTGCTACCAGAGGGGAGGAAAAAAAAAAGCTAACTGTATGATGACCAGACTGCAGCCATGACTCAAGCTGCTCCAACTTGAGCAATACTGAATCTATGGCTAGCACAATTCCAAGAAGTGACTCAAAAGAATGGGATTAACATTATTGCTCATAATAATCTATATCTTTGTGGGTATCAAAATAACTGTAGCTTGCTCTGCCCAGATAAGTAAGTGGGCAACTGAAATTGTCAGCAAAGAGATGCTACAGACCCATGTTGACATCATCCACTCTGACAATGTCAGCCTGAAGAAGTTACAGAAGATGGATCTTAACCCCTAACCCTATAGAAATGGAATGATGTTTGACAGTGGGGAATTGAAAGCAGCTATTCTGCCCCTTTCCTGTTTGCCCACTTCTGTTCGCCTCTAACCTTCAAAGAACCTAATTATAGGAATGAGATTACTAAGCAATTTAACCTAACTCCTGATTTATGCTCTCCTGAACGCACACTATGCCCTGCTTAACCTGTTGATTCTTTTCCTAGATAAAAAGACGAATGAAGAATTAAGTTAAAAAAAATGACCAGTTCTACCCCCAACAGCTCCCCTTAGCAATCCTGCAGGCCAATCACTCAGGCAAGATAACATCTGAAGAGAGAGTCAGCCAGTCTGCTCGCAAGGGAGAATGATGCAGAACCCAACCTCCTGCCTCAATGATTCACTGAGATTCTTTCCCCAACTCCATTTTTCCCTTTGAAAACTGTCATGGCTGAGCAGAATCATCAGAGCTGGTCTCTGGACATGAGGTCCACCATCCCCCCCAGATTGCCGGATTTTGCGATTAAAGCACCTTTCCTTTCTACTGACACTTGCCTCTTGAATTATTGGCTTCTGAGCTCAAGCAGCTGAACCTGGGTTCAGTAATAATTATACCATTATAAAACTTAATAAAAATTTCTCATGTGAAATACTTTTCTTTAACATTTTACAACTTCATCAAATGCATACCAAAGAGATTGTTGTTGCTGTTGTTTAAATAGGATGTTCTCATGATTTTAGTATTATACAAATTTAAGTCGAGACTACACGCAGAAATAAGTTTAGAAAATGGCCTTACAAAAGACTGGGAATGAGCAGTGTTAAAAAAAAAAAGAAAGAAAGAAAAAAGCCCATGCAGGGCTGCTATGCAGTAATAAGAATCCATGCGTGCTTTTCTTCAGGTAATCAGCTCTGGGACAGGTTTCATCACTGATAAATCCTTAGCTACTGTAAATGGATTCAACTAAGTACTCAGTTTAAATCCAAATTATAAAATCTCTATTAGAAGCACTGCTAGTTGTCTTTGGTGGAGCTAATGGCAGACTCTGGGAGGGCTCACACCAAGGAATACTTCCCAGAACTTCTGCTGCCAGTTTCCTTGTCCTCATGGTGAAGCACAGCCACCCCCCATCTCTGCAGGAGACCCTCCAACACTAGCAGGAGGGCAACAAATCTCAAAGAGATTAACTGGACCTGAATCACACAGCTTCTGCAAGATGCCCTCAAGAAACAGGTTACAGAGAAGCAAGAAGAACTACAATCCTGCAGCCTGTGGAACAAAAACCACATTCACAGAAAGATAGACAAGATGAAAAGGCAGAGGGCATGTACCAGATGAAGCAACAAGATAAAAGCCCAGAAAAACAACTAAATGAAGCGGAGATATGGACGGATTAAATGCTCCAACCAAAAGACATAGGCTTGCTGAATGGATACAAAAACAAGGCCCATATATGCTGTCTATAAGATATCCACTTCAGACCTAGGGACACATACAGACTGAAAGTGAGGGGATGAAAAAAGATATTCCATACAAATGGAAATCAAAAGAAAGCTGGAGTAGCTATACTCATATCAGATAAAATAGACTTAAAATAAAGAATGTTACAAGAGACAAGGAAGGACAATACATAATGATCAAGGGATCAATCCAAGAAGAAGATATAACAATTATAAATATATATGCACCCAACATAGAAGCACCTCAATACATAAGGCAACTGCTAACAGCTATAAAAGAGAAAATCGACAGTAACACAATAATAGTGGGGGACGATAACACCTCACTTACACCAACGGACAGATCATCCAAAATGAAAATAAATAAGGAAACAGAAGCTTTAAATGACACAATAGACCAGATAGATTTAATTGATATTTATAGGACATTCCATCCAAAAACAGCAGATTACAATTTCTTCTCAACTGCGCAGGGAACATTCTCCAGGATAGATCACATCTTGGGTCACAAATCAAGCCTCAGTAAATTTAAGAAAATTGAAATCATATCAAGCATCTTTTCTGACCACAACGCTATGGGATTAGAAATTAATTACACAGAAAAAAATGTAAAAAATACAAACACATGGAGGTTAAACAACACATTACTAAATAACCAAGAGATCACTGAAGAAATCAGAGGAAATCAAAAAATACCTAGAGACAAATGACAACAAAAACACGATGATCCAACACCTATGGAATGCAGCAAAAGCAGTTCTAAGAGGGAAGTTTATAGCTATACAAGCCTACCTCAAGAAACAAGAAAAGTCTCAAATAAACAATCTAACCATACACCTAGAGGAACTAGAGAAAGAAGAACAAACAAAACCCAAAGTTAGTAGAAGGAAAGAAATTGAAAAATAAAAACCATATGATCATCTCAATAGATGCAGAAAAAGCTTTTGACAAAATTCAACAGCCATTTATGAAAAAAAACCCTCCAGAAAGTGGGCATAGAGGGAACTTACCTCAACATAATAAAGGCCATATATGACAAACTCACAGCAAACATCATCCTCAATGGTGAAAAACTGAAAGCATTTCCTTTAAGATCAGGAACAAGACAAGGATGTCCACTCTCACCACTATTATTCAACATAGCTTTGGAAGTCCTAGCCACGGCAATCAGAGAAGTAAAAAGAAATAAAAGGAATATAAATTGGAAAAGAAGAAGGAAAACGGTCACTGTTTGCACATGGCATGGTGCTCTACATAGAGAATCCTAAACATGCCACCAGAAAACTACTAGAGCTAATCAATGAATTTGGTAAAGTTTCAGGATACAGGGCTTCCCTGGTGGCACAGTGGTTGAGAGTCCGCCTGCCGATGCAGGGGACATGGGTTCGTGCCCCGGTCCAGGAAGATCCCACATGCTGCGGAGCGGCTGGGCCTGTGAGCCATGGCCGCTGAGCCTGCGCGTCCGGAGCCTGTGCTCTGCAACGGGAGAGGCCACAACAGTGAGAGGCCCACGTACTGAAGGAAAAAAAAAAAAAAAAGTTGCAGGATACAAAATTAATGCACAGAAATCTCTTGCATTCCTATACACTAATGATGAAAAATCTGAAAGAGAAATTAGGGAAACACTCCCGTTTACCATTGCAACAAAAAGAATAAAATACCTAGGAATAAACCTACCTAGGGAGACAAAAGACCTGTATGCAGAAAACTATAAGACACTGATGAAAGAAATTACAGATGATACCAATAGATGGAGAGATATACCATGTTCTTGGATTGGAAGAATCAACATTGTGAAAATGACTCTACTACCCAAAGCAATCTACAGATTCAATGCAAGCCCTATCAAATTACCAATGGCATTTTTTACAGAACTAGAACAAAAAATCTTAAAATTTATATGGAGACACAAAAGACCCAGAATAGCCAAAGCAGTCTTAAGGGAAAAAAGCGGAGCTGGAGGAATCAGACTCCCTGACTTCAGACTGTACTACAAAGCTACAGTAATCAAGACAATATGGTACTGGCACAAAAACAGAAATATAGATCAATGGAACAGGATAGAAAGCCCAGAGATAAACCCACGCACCTATGGTCAACTAATCTATGACAAAGGAGGCAAGGATATACAATGGAGAAAAGACAGTCTCTTCAATAAGTGGTGCTCGGAAAACTGGACAGCTACATGTAGAAGAATGAAATTAGAACACTCCCTAACACCATACACAAAAATAAACTCAAAATGGATTAAAGACCTAAATGTACGGCCAGAAACTATCAAACTCTTAGAGGAAAACATAGGAAGAACACTTTGACATAAATCACAGCAAGATCTTTTTGATCCACCTCCTAGAGTAATGGAAATAAAAACAAAAATAAACAATGGGACCTAATGAAACTTCAAAGCTTTTGCACAGCAAAGGAAACCAAAAACGAGACAAAATGACAACCCTCAGAATGGGAGAAAATATTTGCAAACGAATCAACGGACAAAGGATTAATCGCCAAAATATATAAACAGCTCATGCAGCTCAATATTAAAGAAACAAACAACCCAATCCAAAAATGGGCAGAAGACCTAAATAGACATTTCTCCAAAGAAGACATACAGACGGCCAAGAAGCACATGAAAAGCTGCTCAACATCATGAATTATTAGAGAAATGCAAATCAAAACTACAATGAGGTATCACCTTGCACCAGTTAGAATAGGCATCATCAGAAAATCTACAAACAACAAACGCTGGAGAGGGTGTGGAGAAAAGGGAAACCTCTTGCACTGTTGGTGGGAATGTAAATTGATACAGCCACTATAGAGAGCAGTATGGAGGGTCCTTAAAAAGCTAAAAATAGAATTACCATATAATCCAGCAATCCCACTACTGGGCATATACCCAGAGAAAACCATAATTCAAAAAGACACATGCACCCCAATGTTCACTGCAGCACTATTTACAATAGCCAGGTCATGGAAGCAACCTAAATGCCCATCGACAGATGAATGGATAAAGAAGTTGTGGTACATATATACAGTGGAATATTACTGAGCCATAAAAAGGAATGAAACTGAGTCATTTGTTGAGACATGGATGGATCTAGAGACTGTCATACAGAGTGAAGTAAGTCAGAAAGAGAAAAACAAATATCATATATTAACGCATGTATGTGGAACCTAGAAAAATGGTACAGATGAACCGGTTTGCAGGGCAGAAGTTGAGATACAGATGTAGAGAACAAACGTATGGACACCAAGCGGGGAAAACCAAGGGGGTGGTGGGGATGGTTGTGTGCTGAATTGGGCAACTGGGATTGACACGTATACACTGATGTGTATAAAACTGATGACTAATAAAGATGTGCTGTATAAAAAAATAAAATAAAATTCAAAAAGAATTTTTTTAAGTACTGCTAGTTAATATTTATTTCACCAATAAGCATTAAAGGAAAAAACAAAGTATAAACATTTTTATTTAAGTAAATTCCAGTAAAAAATTAAATATTATTTATTTTTAATTGACTAAGAAAATGGGATAGAGATGGTTAATTCTAAGAGAGATTGGGTTAAATATGTCAATTTAGTGCTGAAGAAATATAATTGTATCAAAAATATCTAAAAAGATAACTATACAAGCTGACCTCTACAGTCTAGACTTGTTATTACCAAAAAAAAGGAAGAATTCAATGTTAATTTGAACCCACATCTACATTTTAAAACAAACTGAACCCAAACAACCCACTAGAAATTTATTTTTTTCTGAAATAATTCAGATGATGATGATGAAGTGGTTCCACAAAGTACATCTTATGATAGTTTTATTACTTATCTTTATCTACTGGTGGTAAAAATATCTAGAGCCAGTTTAACTATCTGAGTGCAGTATTTTGATTAGTCTTGTGGCTAAATCTCTTATTCCTTCTGTGATTTTAAATTTCAATAGGATATTATTATATACTTTTGCTATTTTTCTGTCATCAACTTAATTTCTTTTTGAGAACAAGAGAATATAATCCATAAAGTACAGCCACAGTTGAATTTACAGATTATATTTTTAAGAAGAAGCATCACTGCATTGTAATTGTAATTTGAGGACAGTTATTATATGTTTTTCTATAACTGTAAGTATAATTTAAGGATGGTTATTGTATTGGGTTTTCTATTTTTATAAACTCAGATACGGTCCAAAGTCTTACATGAAGATGGTGCTCAATAAATGCTTACTGAACAAATTCAAGAATAATAATTATAGGTCTTTTTGATTAAATAAAATGTGCACTTCAGGAGAATTGGTTTTTGAACAGTACCCCATTAGACAGGGAATGTGTTTTGAATTCAGACAAGCCTTGATAGAATCTTAGGTTTTCCAGTTGTCATCTATGTGATCTTAGGCAAGTTATAATACCTCTGTGAACTCAGCAACCTCATTTATAAAATGGGGATGTATATCCTGTAGTGCTGTGAAAACACTAATGGCAATGTATGTGAAGCATCTAACGGATGGCTGGTACATGGTATACACTCATTACATGGTATTAATTCTATTTATTGCTTATTATTTTTATTTTTTAACTTCCTGCAAATATAGGACTTTATACTATTCAAGCTTGATATATGACAGGCAAATTTACATAATAGTTAAGGTTAATTTTAGCCCCTTGTGCTACTCCTTCACTCCTTTTACATCCTCTCTACTTTTTCCTGCCAGTAATCAATTCCCTGATGATAGCTTCTTGTTGGCAGTGTGGCTACTCTAACATGGATGGGGTTTCCCAGCCCCCATACCAGAAGTTTTTCCACAGAGTCCATATTCATGTTTCATTTCCTCTCTCGTTTAAGTTGAATCCAAATTCAAGAAATTTATGCACTTTTAAGGCATCATGGGGAAATTGGAACATCTGACTCTTTGGTACATTTGTCCTTGCTGGCATCCACTGAAATATCTAGTTTCTTGTCTCATCTTTTGACACTCTCAAAACTAAAGAATTCCCTTTTCACTGCTTTCTGTTGCTGTGACATAATTTTCTAAGAGTAACAGCCACCAGGAGCCTGGCTGGGATGGAAGTGTGCATGTGTGAAAAAAATCCTGAAAAAAAAGTTAATAGTTCAAATATATTAAACTCCCATATATATAAAAAAATAAGGAATATTCAAACAGCAATGAATAACCTGTTCTTATTAGCAGAGAATTTTAAAGAGAATTTTACAGTCAGAGAAGAGTCTCCCACTGGTAGAAGAACTAAAATCAGACATTGATACATCAAAGTCAAGTCAGGGAAGAACTCAGGAGTTTGAAGGGCTCACTATGTCGTTGCTGCCTGCTAACCAAGGGCAAGAATCAGGTCACACAATACCCTGACCAGGCAGCATCTGTTACAAGGTGAGGGACAGGTCTTCTCTAGTTCTGGAACCAGAACACGAAAGCAAAAAAAAAAAAAAAACTAAGAAAAGCTCTTCCTGGAAAAAAACATTAACTGGAAAATGTATAATTTTCTTGCTGGATTGCTCAGCTATTAGTGTAGTGTTAAAAACCAAAATTCAACAGAGGAAATTTGAAGATCTAATTGGCTTTATTAAGTGAGTCAGGAATTGGACAGCATCCCATTTAACAACTAGAAGGGCTCTTGAGGCATTGTACAAAATGGAAGGGTTTACAGGCAGAAGAAGGGTGGGGCAAGAAGGTATTAATAAAAGAAAAAGAGTTATTTTGAGCCAGGGCAACTTCTCTTTTAGGGGCAGGGGAACAACAAGGATTTTGTCATAATGATTGCCTTCTTCCTCCGCGGGGACGGAGATGGGTCACATGACAAATTATCTCATTGGTGAGGACCAGAAAATTCCAGCTTGGTTGATTAAAATTACATTTCTGGGAAAGGCAGAAACTGCAATTAGGTCAGGTATTAAATCTAGGTTTTGTAACATGGGCTTTAGCACGAGTGATGCCATTTGGGGCCTGTAGTTTTTTTTTTAACAGTGGCTTGGTGAAGACACATTGTGTGATGAGTAATTATTATGCAGTTTATTCTATTGGAGATGTATATTATTCTTAAATCATACTTTTGTGAGTTTTTAAACAAAATTCCAAGATAAAGTAATTCTAGAACCATAAAAGACAATCAGAGGCAAAAGTTAACACCAGAATTTAAACAAATTCTTTAATACCAACTACAAACAGAGAAATTAGAATAGACTGCTATTTATTTTTATCCAGTTCTGATCCAAAAAAGTAACAATTTGCTACTGACCGTCTTGCTGTAACATGAAACATGGATCATCAGGAAGCTTAGGAATCTAGAAGGAAAAAAAAATGCAGAACCAGGAAGAGGTAGGAGAAGGTGACTTGGAATGGACATTGTAACAACAAACTTCGTCTGAATTTCCCCAAATAATCTGATAAGAACTGGGTATCAGAGTTCCATCAGAAAAGCAAACACAGGAAAAGTGATCTGAATACTAATATATTATAGGAGTTAGACCTCAAGCCATTGCGAGCTGGTAGATCAATTTATGCAGCTTATTGTCTGTTGCTCCAGCTCTAGCTCAGCCAGACCAGCAGTTAGGAAATAAAGTGGAAAAGCTGAGACCTGCAGGGACAAATCGGAATCCATGAGGAACACACAAGGACAAAGTGGAATTTATGGCTGTCTGCCACCACCTACAACCCTGATGGCATGATGGCTGCAGGACAGCAAGTCACCCTTTAACATGTCACTGCACTGTACTTGGCCTATAACTTAAAGAAGCAGGAGATGCAGTGGGAGCTGAAGAAACTGAGGGTCCCCTGTCGCCCCACTCTATCAGTGTGAGCTAGGAGATCAGAAACAAGGTGAACAAGCTTCCACGGTGTCTGGGGACCTACATCAATCTTCGGAACTTAAGATCTGCCCTCCACATCTTGCATAAAATGTCTTGTGGCCAATGCCCACAGGGAAGAGAATTCTGGAAACTACATTTCCAGTTTAGGTAAGTAGACACAGGAAAAATTTACCACAGATAATTAACAGTAAATAGTTACTTTAGTTATAAATAAGTATAATTTATAATTTGTTCCGAGTCATTTTGATTTATATTTGTAAACTACTTAAAAAGTAGTTTATTTCATAATGTGAATAATACCAGGCGTGGATTGTATGATAGCAAAGTATATGCTTAGGACATCAGCAATGTGGAGTGATCAAATTAATTATTTTGAACAAATCTGAAATAATTTGGTATTTCTAAAAATGTGACGAAATAAACATTTTGGATGTTGCCATTGTTATTTTATAGTTTGGTTTTGTTTTATGTTGAATTGTGTATTATTGAATGGGCAGTAAGTAAAGACATACCATAATATTATCAGTTCTTAAGATCTCCAAAAGGTTTAAACAGGCTTAAGTTCTACAAAGAATAGAGTTGTCAAAGAATAACCGGGTTGTTTACATAAAATCTCAAAATAAGGGCTTCCCTGGTGGCGCAGTGGTTGAGAGTCTGCCTGCCAATGCAGGGGACACGGGTTCGAGCCCTGGTCTGGGAAGATCCCACATACCGCAGAGCAACTAGCCCCGTGAGCCACAATTACTGAGCTTGCACATCTGGAGCCTGTGCTCCGCAACAACAGAGGCCGCGATAGTGAGAGGCCCGCGCACCACAATGAGGAGTGGCCCACACTTGCCGCAACTAGAGAAAGCCCTGGCACAGAAACGAAGAGCCAACACAGCCATAAATAAATAAATAAATAAATAAATAAATAAAATTTGTTTTAAAAGGCAAAATTCCTTTAAAAAAAAATACAGCTTTGGAGGGGTACATAATGTGAATTTTTAAAAATCTCAAAATAAAACAAACCCTTTTAGGATCTGAAAAGTACATTTTTAACAGACTGAGTCCAATTAACTCTTGAAGTCACTTTCCTGGTAGTTAATCTGGGAATACCCAGCTAGCAACACTCCTTGTAAAATATAGTCTCAGTAGGCTCCATTCTCTAGGTGTACTGAATATTGTATATGTAATAAAACTTGTGATTTACTTTATGTTACCAGTCAGGAACTAAACATATCAAGACCAACCTTCTTAGAAAATGCAAAGTCTATTGATATCTCTCAATTTATGAATAAATAAAACCAAGTGGTAAAATACCATCTCTCACAATTGCATTTAGGCCCCAAAATTCAACTGTGAAAATTTAAACAGATTCCAAATCCCTCGTATATATTCCCCCTTCTTATATGTTGTGTATCCTCACAGAAACGGATGATAATTCTATATAAATAAACTGAAAGAGCTCCTAAGGTTGTCAGACAAAATACAGGACCAACCAGTTCAATTTAAATTTCAGATAAACAATACTTTTTTTTAGTATATGTACTGTATGGGACATATTTAATACTAAAAAAAAAAAAAGTATATCTGTTAGCGGAAATTCAAATTGAACTGGGTGCCCTGTATTTTTATTTATCTGGCAACTGTATCCTAAGCATATGGTATATGCTTAGTATACCATACCAAAATTAGTATAACAAATGTTCACCTGAATTGTATGAATGATTCACACATGGGAATATCAGAATAGCTGTCAGAAGGCTAGAAAGAAACCTTCTTGGAGATCATGTGGAAGTTTTCATGATGAGGAGGAAGTCTCGTGCCTCCTTCTCCCCATCTCCACTCCATCCCAGGGAACATGTTATCCTCCAGCCATTTTAGCCTGAGGGGCCTGCCTGAGTCACTAAAAATGAATTAAATTGGCTGTGTATCTCCCCCATTCCCCAAGGGAGTATTTATCACTGCTGTCATCCTCCTCTTTCCTCTCAATGTTTCTTGGTAACAATCATAGCTGCTAATGTCAAAAAGGAACAAAAAAGATTCTGTTGTCATAAAAGTGCTTCTAACATTTTTTTTATTACACACCGTGGTGATATAACTAGCTTAAAAAGTAATCTTTCAAACCATCATGAGAGGAAGGAAGGGCGGTTGAAACCCCAAAAAGACAAAAACCGAATGTTAAGACTGCAACTGATCCCATTCTGATTCTTTCAACAGCTTCTCTCCTCATTCAAGTTCTGAGCTTAACATTTAAAGAAGTATTGGGGAGAGGAGTGGACAAAGGCTTAAGACAAAGAAAGTCTAAATCTACAAAACAGATGAATAAAAAGCAAGAAACAAACAAACATCAGTCAAACAAATGAGTTGCTTTTAAGCACTGTCCCCTCTCCACGCCCTATAAAAAAAATCATAAAATATATAAAACAACAGTTATCTGTATTATTGCAAAGGTTTATTGTCAATGTTTTTTTAGTGATTTTTCCAACTAACTAAACTGTATTGACACCAATAGTTTTAATAATAGCAAGACGATACTAGGAGATTTTAGGATAAAATAAGAATAGTGTAGCTGTTAGGAGAATAGCTTTTATAATTAGATAGCTTGAAATAAAATATGGATTCTGCTTCTTTCTAGCTAGAGGATGATCAGATAAAGCTACTTAACCTTCTGAAGTTCTAGTTTGGTTTCCATTTGTAAATTGGTGTTATTAATGGCACCTCTTTTACAGGGGTCTGTGTAATGATTAGGTGAGACAATGTGTGCAAAGTTGTTGGAACAGGGCCCACCAAATAATTTGCTCTAAAATAATTATTGCTTATGATACAGCTCATTATACCCTAATAATTTTATTTCATAAATTGTCACAAAGAAGCACATGAAGTTCTGTTTTGAGTCTGGTAAGGAATATTAAAGGAACATTGAACTTAAGGGACGGGAGCACACAGAGGAAAAAGATGGGTTCATTCATTCATTTATTCAGCAAAATGATACTGAGTATCTACCATGTACCAAGAACTATGGGGAGACTAAGTTTACAAAGCTGAATAAAACATTCCCTTTCCTCAAAGACCACACAATCTAATGAGGGAAGCAGCTAGGGTGCAAGACATTTCTAGTGCACTGAGTGCAGTGATGCAAATACTCATAGGGAGAGAGGCGCCTACTAAGGCCGGGGATGAACAGAGAAGGAGGCATCCTTGAGGACATATGTTCTTGTTCAGTCTTGAAAGATGTACATAAATTAATCAGATAAAGAAAGGAGGATAATTTAAAAGTGGATTTTTACAACATAACCACCGCTTGGAGGTTCACTGTAGCATAGTACAGGATCTACAAGAGCCACAGGGAGCTACAGTGTAAAGTTTAATACAGGAGTGTCAGGATACTAATCTACAGTGGAGGCCACAGCCAGAGTATGGAAGGTCTCATACAGCAGAGTTAGGTGTTTAGATTTTATCATGAAAGCAGTAAGGGACTATGGGAGGATTTTAATCAAGGGAGAGATATAATCAGATTTTTCCTATTTAAAAGACCACTCTAGAAGCATGAAAAAATTATACTGGAGGGAAATGTATATAGAAGGAATAGATCACATCTGTTGCAGTAATCAAGGTGAGATTTTGATTAAGAAAATGGAAATTGATGTAGAAATAGAGAGGAAGGAAAGAAATCAAGAAATGTTTAGGAGTAGAATTGGAAGGTTTGGCGTGTAAGGACTGAGGGAAAGGAATAATCAACAGTGACTCCCAATATCTGCTTTAGGACAACAGGTTAGAGTATGGGGGCTGGAAAAGGGGCAGGAAATCAAGCTTCTTTAAGTCATTAAGTAATTGACTACATTAGCCAGAGAACCTAATTGTGAATCATTTAACTGATATTAGAACAACACTATTTTAACATGTCTTTACGTGTTAGGCTTTTAATTTTTTCCAGAAATCTACAAGTAGTGTATTCTGGTTTTAAAGTTCTTGGCAAATACACTGCTTATATTCAATTGGTCCTTTTTCATTTCTAAGGAGAGTTTCAAGTGAAAATATGTTCTTCCCTGTAATAAAGAGAAGAAAGCTTTCAGGGGAAGGAGACCCTTGTTAAATTTTGCCTTTTGTAGACAGCAAGGCATACGCCATAAACCTACACATATTGGAGCTACTCAGAAAAGAGAAATGCCTACATATTTCTAAAGCTTTTCACCCAAAAGTGAAATGAAAGCAAGAGTCCTAGTAAAATTAGATTTAAATATGGAAATGGGGTCAAAACATACATGTGAAGAGAAAGTTGCATAGGAGGGAAGCAATAGTAGAAAGCATAAAATATAAATGAAATCTTATGAGTCTCCAAATGATTAAACTTAGGAGAGACTTTTTCTCTGGGAAGTCTAACACTTACCATACCACATAAGTTTTATAATAACATCAACATTACTTATTAGAATAAGCATTTTTATGAGACACTGGTAGAGTATATTGGAATGGCAGATGAATGTGAAGTCCCAGTTTTCAGTAGCTTATAACTTTGGCAGTACATTTAATTTCAAATGGAACTTGGCATGATTTTACTGTGTCAGACTTTAGTCCTTGCCAAGTTTGACAAACATCCAGTTCAGCTGTTTTGGGCTAATGTGAATGCCAAAGCAAAGACTTCTTTTTTTTTTCGTTCAATTCAACAACATTTTTCATTATAAAAAGCAAAAATGAGTAAATGAGTGTTTATTGTCAGGCTCTTTAATTAATGTAAAACAATCCTCACACAAAGCAGAAATGCAAAGTGATTCAGTGAGCAAAGTAATGGACTGGGGACTCCACAGAAATAATTCCAGTTTTGCTACCAAGTCACTATATAAACTTGGAAAAGTAACCTTGCCTCTTTATGCCTCAGCTTATTCAACAGTAAAATTAGGAGATTAATACAAACCTGCATAATCATAATGAAAATGACAGTAAAGCAGTTTTCAAATTTGAACATATAATAACTTCTCTTTTCAATATCCTTTCACTATAGTGATTTTTATGGAGATAAATTTTGGCATGCAATGATGACCTATCTAAAGGTGTATAAAAAGTTAATCTACTAATATATAAACTATACCATGGGAATTAATTAGGATCTTTGGAAAGCTATGTTTTTTTCTTTTGAGTCATTGGATATCATTTAGTGAATTAATGATTTGCTGCACTAATTTGGAAATTACTGCTTCATTACATAAAACAATGCCCAGGTGGCTTGAAGAGGTTAGTGCAGTGTACTCTGAAAAACAACTCATTTTCTGTTAAAGATAGTTCATGCAGTAGACCAAAAAAAACAACTAGCTTGAGAAGTTAGTGAAAAGGATGTAGTCTCTTTCTATGTGTAATGCATGAAATCACTATTTTCTTGGTCACATTAAGGATTAGTAAGCTCTTTTAAATGAAACAGTCAACAGAATGACAGCTTGAATTGCCTCTTAGGTCAACCCAAAACACCAGAGTAATCCAATAATTTTAATTCCATAGATGTAGCAAAAGATTGTATCCAACAAATTTTCAGTCATGTTTGGATTGCATAGGGTCACACACACTGAAAAATAAAAAAAGACATTTAATTACATAATTACCTACAAATGTCTAGGTATTCATTATCATGTAAGAATAAACACGGAGAGTGACATCACCAAGATGGCAGAGGAGGAGACCCTAGCCTCCATCTCCCAACAGAGATCAATAATTAGAAATTAGACAACTATGCACAAACAAAAACAGCTCTGGGAGAGCTCTGGAGTCCATGTAAGAAACTTCAGCATTTCAGTGGTTCAAAAAACTTGAGGATAACTGCACAAAATAAGAAGGAAAAACAGCTTCATTTTGCCTGCATCATCCCATCCCCCAAGCTGGCATTGCTCAGTGCCAAGAGGGAACAACGCAGCTAGAAACTGTTCTCCTCATAGAGTAAGGAAGAATGGGCTGAGTGACCAGCTGCCCCAGCCTTTTGGAGCACCACAGAAAGGTCCTGCTTTAGTTTCACCCAACCAAGTGGATCAACAAAGCTGTGATATATAGTGATGGGAACAAAAAAGAAAAGCGGGGGCTACCAATATCAGCAATGGAGTGTAAGCAAGCACAGTTCCCAGTGACCTTGTTTATGATCTCAGCACCTTTATCACTGAAGAAACTGATGCCCAGAACAAATGCCACAAACCCTGCAGATTTTGCCAGCTTTTTGCCCCACAGGTTATTTGTGTTTCCTGACTCCAGCAGCCTGATTCCCTCCCTGCTTCCTTGCCCTCCTGCCCCTGCCAGAGCCCAGAAACTATACTAGCAGCTGTCCCAGGCCACTGCAGCTGCATGAGTACAGGATGCCAGTCTAGATCCCCACGGTTGACCCCCCCACTGGCATGCAGGCATGCAGAACTAGCCCTTCTAGCTGTGCACTTGCACACTGCTGGACTTAGGCCCATCACCAGCCTCCACTCTCATGCACTTGTGGCAAGACCCAGCAGTACCAGTAGTTTATGCTGACAGCCAGGACCCCTACAGCTGTGAGTGAACCCACAGCTGGCACCAGCCTTCGCTGCTTGCTCTGGCCCCCACCACTACATGTGTATTTGCAATCAGCCTCTACCGCTACACGGGCACTTGCAGCTGGTTTCTGCAGCTGAGTGTATGCACACCACTGGCTCCAGCCACTAATGTGGCTTTCCCTGGTCCCTAGAACTCTAACAGCCTGTATAGTATCTTCAGACTCCCTGCAGCACTCACCAAGGACCAGGCAGTAGTAGATATTGTGGACCCCAATGCCCTAAGCCAATGAACCACAACACCTGGTGCTATCACATGCTCCCATACTTGATGCCCTGCACCACTAGATTCAGGGGTCATACTATGCACTGGCATGTCCCCACCCACAGGTGAAAGTATTCCTTTACGGAAATCAGTCTATAGAGTCTGGAGGAGGTGACTGCTTCTTCAAATGTGCAGACACCTACACAGGGCTAGAGGGATCATGAAGGATCAGAGAAATATGACTAACCAAGGAAATACAGTAAACCTCCAGTAACTGGCTCCAAAGAAATGGAGATTCAAAAATTGCCTGACAAAAAATTCCAAATAATTGTTCTAAAGATGCTCAGAAAGCTACAAAAGAACACCAATAAATAATTGAACAATAACAAGGAAACAGTACAAAAACAAAATGAGAAGTTCAACAAAGAGATAAGAAAACATGAAAGAACCAAATAGAAATTTTGGAGCTGAAAAATACAACAACTGAAGTGAAGAATTCAGTAAAAAAGCTTCAATATCAGACTAGACTAAGCTGAAGAAAGTATCAGTGAACTTGAAGATGGATGATTTGAAAGGTCAGAGGAATAAAAATATAAAAGAATAAAAAGTAATGAAGCAAGCCTACAAGTCTTATGCAACACCATTAAAAAGAAAAAAAAAATGTGTCACTGGATTCTGAGGGGGGAAGAGGTAAAAACCTTATTTAAAGAAATAATGGCTAAGAACTTCCAAAACCTAGGGAGATTTGGACATCTAAGTTCATGAAGTTAATACATCACCCCAAGATTACAATCAAAAATTGTTTTCTCCAAGACACATTATAAAAAAACTGTCTGAAATCAAAGACCAAAAAAATTCTAATGCAGCAAAAGAAAAAAAAAGTCTCTAATACAAGGGAACCCCCAAAAAGCTATCAGTGGATTTCTCAGTAGAGACCCTGGCAGGCCAGGAGAAAATGGGATGATATATTCAGAGTGCTGAAAGAAAGAAACTGCCAACCAAGAATATTTCACCCAGCAAAGTTGTCATTTAAAAATGAAGGCAAGGGCTTCCCTGGTGGCACACTGGTTGGGAGTTTGCCTGCCGATGCAGGGGACACGGGTTCGTGCCCCGGTCCAGGAGGATCCCGCATGCTGCGGAGTGGCTGGGCCCGTGAGCCATGGCCTCTGAGCCTGCGCGTCCAGAGCCTGTGCTCCGCAACGGGAGAGGCCACAACAGTGAGAGGCCGGTGTATCGCAAAAAAAAAAAAAAATGAAGGCAAGATAAAGACTTTACCAAACAAACAAAAGCTGAGGAAATCCATTACCATCAGACCATCTCTATAAGAAATGCTGAAAAAGGGTTCTTCAAGCTGAAATAAAAGGATGCTAACTAGTAACATGAAAACATATGAACATTAACAGCACACTTGTAAAGTCAAGTATATAGTCAGATCACAATACTCTAATACTGTAACACAGTGGTGTGTTAATGATGGTGTGTTAATGGTGGTGTTTTCTAGTATAAAAGTTAAATGACAAGAATATTAAAAATAAGTATAGCTACAATAATTTTTTAATGAATACACAATTCAAAAAGATGCAAAGTATGACATCGAATACTTATAAATATATGGGAAGAAAATAAAAAGGTTGAGTTTTTGTATGCAATTGGAGCTAACTTGTTATCAGCTTTAAAAGACTGTTACTTCCATAAGATATTTCAAGTAAGTTTCAGGGTTACCACAAAATTAAAGCCTTCAGTAGATACACACAAACAGAAGGGAATCAAAGTACACCACTAAGAAAAGTCATCATTTACAAAGGATTACAGCAAGAGAGGAAGAAAGGAGCTACAAAACAGCCAGAAAACAATTAACAAGATGGTAGTTGTAAGTCTCTACCTATCAATAATTACTTTAAATGTAAATGAATTAAGTGATCCAACCAAAAGGGATAGAAGGACTGGACGGAAAAAAGAAAAAGCCTAACATAATGCTGCCTACAAGTACTCGCTTCAGCTTCAGCTTCAAAGACACACAGAGGATCAAAGTGAATGGGCAGAAAAAGAAATTTATGCAAATGGAAACCAAAAGAGAGCAGGAGTAGCTATACTTACATCAAACAAAACACACTTTAATTCAAAACCTGTAACAAGAAGGTTATTCTATAATTGTAAAGGGGTCAATTCACTAAAAGGATGTAACAATTGTAAATATATATGCACCTAGCATCCTAACATCAGAGCACTAAATATATTAAGCACTAATAACAGATTTGAAGGAAGTAACAGACAAAAATACAATAATATAGGAGACTTCAATACCCACTTTTAACAATGTATAGATATTCAGACAGAAAATCCATAAAGCAACATTGAACTTGCACTATACTTTAGATCAAATTTGATTGAGAGACATACACAGAATATTCCATCCAACAGGAGTAGAATTCAGATAGAACATATCTTTGGTCACAAAGCAAGTCTCAGCAAATTTTAAAAGACTAAAATTTTACCAAGTATCTTTTCCAACCACAATAGTATGAAATTACAAATAAATAACAAGAGGAAAACTGGAAAATCACAAGTGTGTGAAGATTAAATACTACACTCTTGAACGGCAAATGGGTCAAAGACGAAATCAAAAGGGAAATTAAAAAATATATTGAAACACAACATACCAAAACTTATGAGATTCAGCAAAAACACTGCAAAGAGGACAGTTTGTAGTGATAAATGGCTACCTTAAGAAAAGAAAAATGAAATATATCAAATAAACAACCTAACTTTCACTTCAAGAAACAAGAAAAACAAGAATAAACTAAGCTCAAAGTTAGAAGAAGGAAAGAATAACTAAGATCAGAGCAGAGATAAAATAGAGAGCAGAAAAAAAACAGAAAAGGTCAACAAAACTAAGAGCTGGGGTTTTGAAAAGGTAAACAAAATTGACAAACTCGGGGCTTTCCTGGTGGCACAGTGGTTAAGAATCCACCTGCCAACGCAGGGGACACGGGGTTCAAACCCTGGTCCGGGAATATCCCACATGCCATGGAGCAACGAAGCCCATGCACCACAACTACTGGGCCTGTGCTCTAGAGCCTGCGAACCACAACTACTGAGCCCACGTGCCACAATTACTGAAGCCTGTGTGCCTAGAGCTCGTGCCCTGCAACGAGAAGCCACCGCAATGAGAAGCCTGTGCACTGCAATGAAAAGTAGCCCCCGCTCGCCACAACTAGAGAAAGCCCGCATGCAGCAACAAAGACCCAACACAGCCAAAAATAAATAAACAAAATAAATAAATTTATAAAAATTGACAAACCTTTATCGAGACTTACCAAGAAAAAAAGAGAGAGGACTCAAATGAAATTACAAATAATAGAGGACACACTACAACTGATAGCACAGAAATACAAAGAATCACACATGACTACTGTGAACAGTTAAACACCAAAAAACTGAGCAGACTAGAAGAAATGGATAAACTCCTAGAAACATACAACCTACCAAAACTGAATCATGAAGGAATAGAAAATACGAGCAAAACAATAACAAGAAAGGAGACTGTATCAGTAATCAAAAACTTCCCAACAAAGAAAAGTTCAGGACCAGATGGCTTCATAGGTGAATTCTACCAAATACTTAAAGAAGAATTAATGCCAATTCTTCACAAACTTTTCCAAAAAAATTAAGAGAGGATGGAACCCTTCCAAACTCCTTTTATGAGGCTAGCATTACCCTGATACCAAAGCCAGATAGGCGAACATAAAAAGAAAACTATAAACCAATAACCCTGATAAATACAGATGTAAAAATTCTCAACAAAATACTAGCAAATTCAACAACACATTAAAAGGATCATTCACCATGACCACATGGGATTTATCACTGGGATGCAAGGATGATTCAACATATATAAATTAATACATATGTTACACCACATTAATAGAATGAAAAACAAAAATCATATAATCGTCTCAGTAGATTCAGAAAAACACCATTTGACAAAAATATAACATCCTTTCATGATAAAAACTCTCAAGAAATTGGGTATAGAAGCAATATATCTCAACATAATAAAGGCCTCACAGAAATTAAAAAAGAAACAAAATGAATGACCTTGATGTTTACTGTTTCAACTTTAAATATTAGCCAGAGAGAAATTACTGGCCTTAAGGATAAATGTTAAATGGAGATAGTTTCTTTTCAAGCATTATAGAGGTTGTGAATTGTCCCATATAAAATATAATGAATGTGTAACATTTACATTATTAAAGTGAGGGAGGAAAACAAATCAGCAAAGCATAAATTAAAACTTAAAATATTATTATATTAATAAAAAAGTACGCTAAACTCCTAGAGTTTGTAATCTAACAACAAAGCATTTTTACATATCTTTATACTTCTTTCTATTCCAAGAACAGAGTCAGCACCCTAAAACAATATAAAAGCCCTCAGACAAATCTTTTAGAGTCTCAGCATCTAAATTTTGGACTCAACGTATTGCTACAACACTTTGTTTTTTATCTCTTAATCCATTATTGTTTAATAATCTTTCTTCACAGATGGTAACATGCAAATTATATTTTCCCAATGTAAATAGTGCTGGGAATGCAGATTTAAACCTGAATAAATCAGATTTGTTTTAGGTGGCAATGACAACGAAGAGAGGACACATGGAGATGCCAAACAAACTTCTTGTTTCATTCCACTCCTTATGGCCTTTTGGTTCCTAAGCAGGTGGGAAATCATCCAAACAGACTGTATCTCAGTATTAACTCAATCTTATCAACTGTTTACATTGAATTAAGAGTGGGTACTTGTCAATTCACATGATTACTTTAAAATGTCTATGTCTGCATCACTGTAAGTCAAAGGAAAACTGTCTGAACTTTGGCACAGTTATATGCTGTATTCATCAAAATCCCTCTTAATGAACCATTAGCTCCTTTCCACTCTCAGGTGACATAGGTAACTCCCTTCCCATCATAATCTGGAATTCCTCCTCCTGAGTTATAGTACTGCCAAAGAAAGCTATTCTCATTTAATTCAGTGACCACATCCAAATTATGCACATAATGGAAGGCTAAGATGCTAAGTACCTATTTTAAAAATTAAGAGGTAAGAGGAGGGTTTGGCAAACTCTTAGAACTAATACTGCTATAAAAAATATATGTAGTTCCTAAAGCAGTTACTGTGTAAATATCCTAAACAGTATTAAAAAAAGAATAGACTTGGCACTTCAACCCACATTTCCACTCAGACGACTCTTTCAAATATGGTTTGGGCTTAATGAACATTGGAAGGTGATTTTAAAGCTGATTTGGAAGCATGTTATGAGTTAGAAGCAGAAAACTATCTCCCCTTAATTTCCCAAACATATTTTCAGCATAATGACTGAGGTACTTTTTCTCCATATTATTTTTGGTGTTCAAGGAACATAAGGTAAATATAATCAGAGATAGACCCAGATAAAATATTTGACAGTGGTTTTCCAGACAGTTTTAAATTCAAAGAACCTATTTTCTACAGAATCAGCAGGTGTCAGATCAGGAAAACACCAGCAATAGATCTTCAATAATTCCAGTTAGATGGACCTAGGCAGGATAACACAAGCAGGTATGAAGACTCAAAAATTAGTTAGAGAAATAGGCAAAAAATTGCTCAGGTCTGCAGGAGCTATAACCTAAGCAAATAATTATTATCAAACATGCAGAACAGCAGAAATCAAAGAGAGAAAGAAAAACTGCATAGACACAGGACAGAGGAAAAAGAGATTTGATGTTAGATCAACATTCAAAGCCATGATGCTAAAACCTGTCATCAATTTAGTACATTTGGCAGGAAAGGGTGGTCATTTGAAAGGTACCAATTCTCAGACTTTACCACTGGAGATTTTGATTAATTGTTCTACAGTAGTATTGGATTTCGGTATTTTTTTAAGCTCCCTGGGTGATTTTAAATTGCAGCCAGGGTTAAGAAGCACTTGTCTAAAAGAAGATACATAACAAGAAAATGTGAAGCACAGAAATAGCCAAAACTGTTTACAGATTGGTTATGGCTTTTTACATAAAAGGACATTGATAGATCCTTACTAAAAAATATAGGATCTTTTGTGGCAATCCAACTTATTGTAATCTGTGATACTGTGATTTTTTAGGTCTTCATCCCCATTTCTGGCACAGAGCTCCTAAAACCCTTGGAATTTCCTAAGGGATGAGAGAGATTAAGATATCTTTTTTATTCATAAAAAAACCCTTTCAACCACAGGAGTTTATTGTTAACATTTGGGAAGCCCTTAAAGATGGAGGCTGAAGGCCAGTTGCCAGGGTAATAAGCCCTGTGACAGAATTTTCAGCCCCGCTCCACCCCCACCAGGTCTCTGGGGAAAGGAGAGGGACTGGGGGGTTCAATGAATCATCAATGACCAGTAACTTAACTAATCATGCCTACGTAATGACACTTCCATAAAACCCCAAAAGAAGGGGGTTTAGAGAGCTTTGGGGTTGGCCATGTGAGAGTAACCAGATCAGGCCCAAGAAGGAATCGATCACGCTAAGAGTGCATCAGCACACAAAACTCAGAACTAAGTTTCTATGCTGGGCTCTCCCAGAAAAGGAAGACCTTGTTCAACCAATCAGCACTTGCCTGCTCAGCACAAATTACCTGACTCAGAGCCAAGACTTCCTTTTGCTCCATGTAAGAAAAGTAACCCTGCTTTAACCCAATCAGCAAATGCCAGTATAACATCCTTGTTCCTGCTCACTTTGGTCAATAAAAATCTCACTTTGTATAGCTTTTTGGAACTCCTTTCTCTCTGCTAGTTTGGATGCTGCCTGATTCATGAATTGCTGAATAAAAGCCTATTACATCAGCAAATTGTCTGTGGAAAATTTTCTTTTAACAGTGAACACGTGGAAGTGCTGAAGAGGGCATGGAAGCTCCGTGCCTCTTCCCCATACCTTGCCCTATGCATTTCTTCCATCTGGCTGTTTCTGAGTTAAATCCTTTTATAATAAGCCAATAATCTAATAAATAAACTGTTTTCCTGAGTTCCGTGAGCTGCTCCAGCAAAGTAATTAAACACAAGGAGGGGTTGTGAGAACCTCCAATTTGTAGCCAGTTGGTACCAAGGACAGGTAGCAACCTGGTCTTTTGATTGGCATCTGAAGTGGGAGGGATCAGGCTAGTGGGCCTGAGCTTTTAACCTGTGGGATCTGACACTACAGTGTCAGAACCAAATTACGGGATACTCAGCTGGTGTCCAGAGAGTTGGATAATTTCTTGGTAGGGGCGAAAACCCACACACTTCTGGTCACAGAGGTGTCAGAAGTTAAGTGCTGAGAGTAGAGGACAAACACAGAAGCGTTTATATTTTACAGGGGTCTCCAAAACTATATCCTTTCTCTTTTTCCCCTAGTTGCCACACCCCAGGTGTGGCAGGATGCACAGAATCAAACTTGAAGTCCTCATAAGGAGAGCTGTTGACCAGTAATTGTGACTTCTCAGTTCCTTATGGAACCATTGAGTTTTTCCAGTACTTCAGCTATACCCATACCCTAAGGCTACACAAAATAAATCTAATGTTTAACAATGAGATCAAATTTATATATGGTAAAAGTCACGGATCTTAATTCCACAGTTCAAAGAGATCTGATAAATGTATACACCAGTAATCACCAACACAATCAATATGCAGCACATTTCCATAATCTCAGATTTCACCACCTTCCATTGTACCACCTTCCATTCAATCAACCTGCTCCATGGACAACTCACTTATTTCTGTCACCATAGATTAACTTCGCTTGTTCTCGAACAAGAAACCTAAAATATATACTCTATGATGTCTGGATTCTTTCATTAACTTTCATGTTTTTAAAACTCATCTTTGTTGCTGTGTGTATCAGCAGTTCATTCTTTCTGTAACTAAGCAGTATTCTATTGTATACGTACATCACAATTTATCCATTCTCTTCTTGATGGACCTTTGACAATTTTTGGCTGTTATGAACAAAGATGGTATAAACCTTCTTCGATAAGTCATTTTGTGGGCTTATGCTCAACGTTCACTTGGGTAAAATGAAAAGGAATGGAACTACTGAGCATAGGTAGGTGAATATTTAACTAAATAAGAAATTTCCAAAAAGCTTTCCAAAGGAATTTACCACTTTATACCCCAGCAATGGCAGAGAAATGTCTCAGTTGCTCCACAACATCACCAACATTTGCTGCTATCAGTCTTTTTAATTTTAGCCATTCTAGTCAGTGAAAATAGGTTTTCGTTTGTTTTAATTTGCTGTCCTTGATGATCAATGATGAAGAGCAGAGCTTCTAAAAATGTGATTCCTGGACTAGCAGTATCAGCATCATTAAGAAACACGTTAGAAATACAAAATGTATACTCCATCCCAGGCTTAATGTATCCAAAGCTCTGAAGTTGGAGCTCAGCAATCTGTTTTAACAAAACCTCCAGGTGATTCTGATCCAGGATTAAATTAATTCACATACTCAGGTGGTTTTTGGTCTCAAACTCTACAGCATGAAATGTAGATAAAAGTTAAGTATCTTAATTTGTATTTAATAGGAATGATTTTATGCAATAGAAAATAGTTGTCCTTACATAAATAATACTCTAGATTATTCCTATAAACAAAACTATAACTCAACCAATTTGAATTTCTTCAAAAATCTAATGCCCATATAAGTAGACTTCCTAAACATAAAGCTCAAATAACTCCTTTGAATTCAAAGGACAAATTAAGGATGAAATTTTAAGAATATTATAGCATCTCAGACATCTAGAGGCCTGGAAATACTGTTATTTCCTCTAATTTAATGTTATTATCCCCAATTAAAACTCATTCTTTTTATTACACTATGATACACAATATGTAGAAATGAGCAGCAACATTAACTTTCCAAGTGTCTCATGTAAATGAGAATATGGCACAATAGGAGGCATATTACAACCTTGTCATTAATTTGAACCATTATAAATCAGTCATGTTTAAGTTTCCCTTGTATATTAATATTTTAATAAAAGTTGGCAAAAGCCATTTAATTCATGTTCTGTAGAAAGTCTAATTTATTCATGGTTTTTCCAAATTCACAAGGTCTTGGGTTCTTATTGTTCAATGGTGTTCCATGTTATTTTATCCACCCTGTTCTTGAATTCATTTTTGTTCTACACATCTTCTCTCCCCTTAAATACATGCCAATCTATATGTGGAATTCAATCATTTAACTGATTTTCCTAAAAAACATTTGCAACTGGGATTTATGTGTATGACAAGTTTAGTGAAGATTTACAGTAATGAACCGAACCTTCATCAAGGTAACTAACCCTCCTAGATAATAGACACTCTCACTCTGGAAAGTCTCTCACCCATGCCAAAACTGGAAATTTCTCAGCACCCACAATTCTCCATAAAAGCCAGTCTCCCATTTTGTTGCAAGGTCTTTGTTTCCCCTTCTCATCTTTTCCAATAAAGCTCCCACTCTAATTCTCTCCTTTTCCCTCCCCTAGTCTCCAATTTCTCATTATTCTTTACTATCATGATACAGCCATCTTTTTATTTCATTGTTTTGTCCAACCCATGCCTTTGAGGGTCACAGATGCCAACCCAAGGAGCATATGAAACTATCAAATCGCTTTAGAAATCACCTTCAGAAGATATCTTATACTGGTTATTAAAATTGTATTTGTATATGTATACAACATATAACTACATATATGTATATGTAAGTATTCAATGTGATATACCAGCAGCTTATTCCTATTTGACAGATGAGGAAACTAAGGATCAGAGGAGTAAAATAATTTGTCTAAAATTATCATACAGTGGGACTTCCCTGGTGGTCCAGTGGGTAAGACTCCATGCTCCCAATGCAGGGGGCCTGGGTTCGATCCCTGGTCAGGGAACTAGATCCCGCATGCCACAACTGAAGATCCCACAGGCCGCGATGAAGATCCTGCAAGCAGCAACTAAGACCCATCACAGCCAAATAGATAAACAAATAAAATATTTTAAAAATAAAAAAATAAAATTATCATACTGTAAATAGCAGAACCAGAATTTGATCCCAAAATGTCTTACTCTCTATTATAGCAAACTGTCCATTAGGAGATAGTGCTGGATAGCAAAACCAGAAACTGCCCCTCTACCACCACCAAACACACTCACCTGTAGGACCAGCCACGTAACTTACACAGCTCAGTGCTAAATGAAATGAGGGGCCCCTTGTTCAAAAATGAAGAATTGCAAGACAGCAACATCAGAGCATAAAACGAAGTTCAAGGACCTTCTAGGCATAGGGCCTGTGTAACTGAAGCTGGCCCTGCTCCCACATTATCCACTTGGGAATCCACTCTTTTTCTACTGCAGAGTATCAATTTTCCATGCATTTGTCAACTCCGTCTTCGGAGATTTTCCATTTCCTTATGTTAGTTTCTGGTATTTACTAACTTTGTACATACTCCCTGTATTAGGTTCGGCACATAGTTTTTCTAACTTGATATGTTTCCTATCTTTCTTGCCTCATGAATTCCCATTAATTTCCCCTATGTTTTTCAAATAACCAAATATCTGAAGGACCCCCAGCACTTCAAGAAAATAAATGTATCACCTTTGTTGTATTTCGCATAAAGTGAACTAGACCTGTCCAACTCTGGAGCTATTACACAAACCTTGCCCCATGTACATGGATCCGTATAAAACTGTACTAATGTGCAAATAGTGGTTTATTTCAAACTCCTGCTAATTCTGTGGAATATATCTCTCAATTACTTCACCATAAATTTAATAATAACTTTTTGGGGAAGAAAAACATGTTATTTTTTATCTTTGGTAATCAATAATTGCATACTTTTTAATCACATAATTATCTACTACTTTTCCCTTTTACCATCACAATAAAAGTTTAAACCAAAGACATTTTAACAGTTTAGAACCTAAGCATTCAGCCGAATCACTATGGGGCTCAGTGGCTTTGCACTGCATAATTTTGAAAAGCAGCTTTTCATAAAGTGCATGCATGCTATTGGAATAGTTTAGCAGCTTCAGAATCGACTATGTAATTTTGAGGCAGAAAAATAAAAACAGGGTTTTATCTGTACTTCCTGCTTGGCTAAATTTATAGTATAATGCTTTTTTCTTGAATTATTTTACATTGTTGCAATTTATAAATCTATTAATAAATAGCATCCTTTTATCTGCTTGAGTTCTGACCCAACTGAGATAAAAACAACAAAATTAATGCAACACAAAATAACCCTTTATAATGAAAAAGGCTAGGCTGGAGTATATGACATATAATTCTGATCAAGTCATCCTCCTTTATCCTAGAGTTGTGCAGATTGGCTGACATATCTCCAGAGCAAGCCCTGACATGGGGGTTTCCAGTTATCTAATGCTCTGTAAGACTATTACCCCAAAACTTTGTCAAGTGAAACAATAAATTAGCATGGTCACAGAAGACAGGTTTTGGTTCTTTAACCCAATGGATCTATCCATCTAGAGTTGTGGTCTACACTCCCATCACCTGGGAAATAAGATAAACAGTTTCTTACAAAGTCTTGTACCAATGTTATGACTACTCCTCTAATGCCAATCTCTTTTTCTTTGGGAATTCTCCTGGGACTACTGATGGACAGACCAGATTTACTACCAAATGTCTCTGAAATAAGTCAGAATTAAAAAAAAAAAAAGACAAAACTCCAAGCCACTCTATTTTATTACTTACCCCACATTTTTATATTCCCTGTAGTCTAATACAATTCAGTATATATTCTGTAAGGAGATCCAATGACAAGATTAAGATTCTCCAATAATAAAACACCACCTTGATAGAGATGGTCAAAATTTACATGTAAGCCTACTCCCATTATCAAATTCCATTCTCTCTGATACTCATAACCTCTCCCTAGCCCTTACTCTACCCTGGAGGTGGAGAAAGAAAAATCCACAAATCAAACTCCTTTATAAGTTGGAGTCTAAAATAATTAGCAAAATCAATATCTCCTTCCCCAATGAGTTAAATATCCAAAGAAATTGAAGCCAAAAATACCCTCTTCCATTTCACACTTTACTCTGTTTTAGCCAGAAGACTCTCAACGTTTATGTAGACTTGTTAGGCTCTCTCTCACCGGAAAAAGATTTATTATGAAATTTTTATGGCCTCACAAATTGAATTAATTTCATGTCATGTTTCTGATGTACCTCACTTTTAAAGAACACTTAAAGATGACAGCATATGCAAAATTAATATAGAATTAGTCCCATATTCACCAAATTTAAAAGCAAGCCAACCTTTTTCCCAAAAGCAGTTCCTCAAGCAAAATTATGTTCCTATAATTTAGTACCTAGTGTTGCCAAAGAGCACGGTAGAAACTTGGTAGTTTCTGAGGAAAAGAGGCTTAGGAGAATAAAGTATCAGATCAAGCCCCTCCAGGACGTTTTCAGACTATGATACTTGTGAACATAAATTCAACTGGGAGAAATATCCTAGCAGAATTTTAATTCTGCCAATGTGCAAAACCATCTCTAGAAGGGAAAACCTAATTTTGCATAATGTCTTCTCCCTAAGTGACTGAATATTGATGACTTCTTGCAAAGCTTAAAAATGTAGAATCATGGAAGCCCTTGTCATCAGGTCTTAGGACAGCTTCCCTATAAGCAGAGCCTGAGATGTGGATTCTTGCCCCAGGGATTGAGTTGAGGGTACGCTGTCTGGTAAAACCCGTAAGGGGATGGGGAAGTTGGGAAAGGAAGCTTCCTAGTTAGGAAGCTAGGAAAAGTTGTGGGTTTAGCTGAAGTTTAGGCTTAGCTTGACCCAATGGGGTGTCCTGGAGTGTGATGGCACAGAGGTACACCTGGGGGCTACAGAGGCAGATACTCTCAGGAACAAGGAAATCTGGTAAAAGGGGTCTGGACGGGGCACCGAAAGCATCCATCTCAAATGCAAGTTACAAGCTTAAAAGAACAGAGTTTCTGCTGATTAAAGCCATGTTCCATAAACAGCAATTATCCATGAAGCAGATCATCATTTTGATTTTGCAACTCTGTGGAAGCAATCACTGAACACCTTAAAAATTTCATAGCATATTTGGACTTTTATTTTCTATCAAATGAAGATACGTGAATAGGAAATTAATGAATCCAGAATCTATTTCTTCTACCAGGAGATAATTGAAATATAACTGTAACTTTGCAGAATAAATTTTTGGACCTGGTTACTATGGAAGGATTGGAGATAAATTTTAAAAGTATAACATTGCTTGCTTCTTCTTGAATAAAATTTAAAATGAATATCGAAGCTTGCTGAAATTGCTTTAAAATCTCTTCTTCTGTTCCTATTAATATACCTATGTGAAACTGGTTTCTGCACTATGAGAATTGAAAGCAAGAAGGAGAATGAAAAACAAAACATAGAACCAGTTTAGATATCATTGTCTCCATAAGTATCATTCATCAACCTATATTAGATAAGGTAACAAGCAAAAAGAAAAAGAAGTTCATTTGTAGCTATAAAACTTTTAAATATTGATATACATAGATTAGCTCCAAGAGTGATTTCAGGTGCTTAATATGTGAATCACTATTTCACATGTAAGTTTTGTTAATTCACAACTGAAGAACAACAGTTATGACTATAGGAGAGAGTTTCTATATTAATAACATATACAAATATTTTCAATGAATAATGCCTTTAAATTTGTAATTATTTATGTTTTATGCCTGTTCAGATTAGATTTACTGGAGTGCATATATACTTTTTTCTGTTGAAAAGAATAATAAAAATGTTGAGTCTTGTATTTTATATGAATTTTCATTCAATTTTTTAAAATAGTTTAATTTGTATTATGTTTTACAAAACTGTCAGTCCAAGATGACTTTGTAGTTAAAAAAAAAAAAGAACAAAAGCAAAAAAATGCTCTTTCATCAAAGCTAGTTTGAGAAGCACTGCTCAATAGGGTATGTGATAATCAGCTGCCCTGAAGTTAAAAAGCAACTCTTTGCTTCAGCTGTGCCTGTAAAGTTCAAGATCCAGCTGCAGCAGCTTGTACTCTGAAACTGTCCAAATCTGACAAAAAAACTATGCTTTTGTTTTAGGCCAGCACCAGGCTAAACTCCTCCCACCCTGGTAGTAAGCAGCCAGCTAAGATCCACCCACCACCACCAACAAGGAATGTGCCTTTCCTGACGCCCCACTGACCTTCATGCTTTAGCTGATGCTTGAAAATCCTGGGGTCAGTACTGAGAACAGAACTTTCTTTTCTCAGAACTTTCTTTTCTGAGAAAGCTATTTTTTCTTTTACCTCTCATCTCAAAAGCCCACTCCTCACTCTAAACTGGTTATCCTACTTCTTTCTTTTTCTCTGAAAAAAATTAAAGAAATCAGGAAAGAACATCTTTATCTTTCCACCACAAATCCACAAACCCACCTTTTTTTCTCTTCGAAAAGGATGCACTTTTTGAGGCCAACCCACTTTGTATATAAAAAAATTCCATCCGTTTTCTCCTCTCAATCACATTTTGTTATATAATTATGCCTTTGTCTCTTGGCTCTTCAGTTCTCCCCACTCTACTGGACCATTTACACATGTGCTACCACGCTTCACTCCTTAATATGGCTCCTCTCTTCCTCTTCCTCCAGCTCATGCCCCCTTTCCCTGCTCCATTTTCTCTAAAACCAAATTAGATTCAGCTTTTCTCCCCACCATTCCAAAGTCACTGCCTCTGTCGATGGCCTTTACCTAACTAAATTCAATGCTTTACTCTTGGCTCTCATTCTATCTGACCTAGAAGACCACTGATTCCTTTTCTTGAAGCATTTTCTTTACTTGGAATTTAAGACTTGCCAATCTCTTAGTTTTCATTCTACCTCACTGACACCTCCTTTTTAAACTTCTTTGCCAGATTCTCCAGACATCTTTCTAAATGTTGGAATGCCCCAGAGTTCTGTCTTTGGCCCTTTTGTGTTCCCTAGCTGTGTACAATGCCTAAGTGAACTTAACTGGTCCTGTAACTTTAAATATCTTCCATTCCTTCTTGGCTCCTTAATTTATACCACCAACAGTGGCGTTACCCCTAAAATCCAGACTTGTACAGACAACAACTTAATTAACATCTCCACTTGAATGTCTTTTAACATCTCACACTTGATATGTGCAAATTGAACACCTGGATCCCAGTCTTCCAAATCTCTTGATCTCAGCCAGTGTTTCTCATTTAATTAAATGGTGCTGCAATTCGCCCAGTGGTTCTGGCCAACAATTGTGGAGTTACATTTGATTGATCTCTTTCTCTCACAACCTAGTGAAGTGTAGGTAGAAACCATGAACATCACCTACAGGCCTGGATCATTAAAAACAGAAGCAGGATTTTCTACTCTCTTTCCTTCCCTATTGAGCCAAGCTGGAGGCACTGTATACTGAGGCCTTAGAGTGTCACAGAGACATTTGAAGGCAACTAGATCCGTGAAAAACAACTTGGATGAAAATGTTCCATGCAGGTCATCCAATAAAACAAACATTAGGCTCTTGTGTGAAAGAGAAACGCACATGTGTTGAGTTAAACTACTGAAATTTTGGAGTTGTTTGTTACAACAGTGGCCTGTTCTTACTAATACAGAAGTTCCAACCTAGAAGGATGGTATTACTTATCAACAAAACCAAAACTGATCATGTGCTGCTACTGATTTAGTGGTTAGGAAGCAGGAGGCAAGGGAACTTAAAAAAGCAAAAAGCTTGAAGCCTGGTGAGTCATATTATTTTGTGGCAAAACATTTAGTAAAAATTCAACTGCAGCAACTTGAAATGAGGACCACATACTTACTGAGCCAATAATTTTAAGGTAGTGCCTGGAAGGAGTCAGAGTGATACTATCCATCGGCTATTATGAGCTGTTTTTTAGAAGACATTACAAGAAAGGGAGCTGCCAATTTAAAAAGCAGCTGATTTTCAGGGAGAGAGCAAAGGGCATGGAGAAAGTCCACCGATCAAGGGCATTCTAGGTATGGAAAAGCTAATTGCTCTGGACCATAAATAGTAAGAGACAGAGCCAAAAAAAAACACTTGAGAAACAAAAGTCCAAGAAAGCTTTCAAATTAAACTAAGTGACTCAGTTTTGCAGGAAAAAAAATCAGATTAAGAATATTACCAAAGACTCTTAGTGTCCGTAGCCTCAAGGTAGCTGTAGTTAATCAGAGAGCATGTGGATGGAGATAATAAAGGAAAAAGTCAAGCTTGGGAAATCCTTTTAGGTACATATTTGTGTTTCTTGCCACATGGAACTGTCTAGAAGCAAACAGATAAAAAGCTTCCTAAGTTTTTGAGGAAATTGTATTGCCAAAGAAACTGCAAGCCTAGTCTAAAAATAGTCGATGACCACTTGCTGTCTTAAACCCTCTACTGAAATAACCCAAGGGTATTTGATGAGTCTCTGACAAGAAGCAGTGCCACAGCTATATTTCCCCAGAGCGGACATACTCCCTCTCATCCATGTTAGCTTTGGCCATGGAGGATAACAGAAAAGTACTTTCTAAAGAGCAGAGGAAGGAAACATGAACAATTTTAAGGGAGTGTTATTAGAGAACAAATCAGAGTTAACAGGACCTTTTTCTTACCCCCAGTTAGGAGGTTTTCATAATGTGTGCCCAGTAGACTCTAGTAACTGCTACAGTCTAGGGTAGTGACTGCTCTGGATGGTCCATTCTGACCTTTCTGGGCAACTTTTATTGTAATTGTCATGTCCTCACTTTATCATGATATATTGGGTATGCAGATGCATATAATTTTTAATAACATGTATTTTCAGTTCATACCACAAGCAACAGCTAGATCAGCCAGAAATAACTGCTCATCACCTGGGCCAGCAATTGAATAGGGCTATTGGATAGGATTTTTCAGTTACCTGACTTAGGAAGAAGGGGATGTGTCATATGTACACAGGAGGAGTGCAACGGATATTTGGTGGCCAAACTGGCACATAGTGGCAGAGACTGGCAAGATTTTAAATCTTTTACCTCTTTTTCCTGGGCACTTAGCTTGACTGTATATCACAGTTTTGCTTGCTGGAGTGATGAGATTGAGTTCTGACCAATGGAATAAAGGTGGAAGTGACACGTACCCTTCTAGGTCTGACTCAAAGTATATATCCCAGGAGATCCCCTTTCTCTCTTTCTCTGTCAGGGGCTGCAAGCAAAGGGTTCTAAGGTTATTTGACAAAATCAAAAGATGGAAGGAACTTAAAGTACTACTTGACAAATAGAAACTGGAGACAACAAGCTCTTCATGTCCAGAAGACTTGCCTAATCAGAAACTGGGCTACTACTGGAATAAGAAATAAAATGTTATTATGTTTGCCATTGAAATGCTGTATTTATTTGTTATGTTAGATAACTTTCTCCACTAATAGAGTAGGTATTATTACTTGTTATTAGTATTTTATACTTCATTTATTATATTTTCAACCACCACTTGACTAGAAGTTAATTGAGGGCAAGACAGAGGCTTAGTACTTACTCTGATGACTCATTAAACTTTCTTCCAAAACACATTCACTGGGACCTAACCTCTTAAAGCAATGACATATTCTATACCTCATTACGCTTGAATGGGTAAGTTCAGAGGCATTAGAAGATTAAAATCTGATATGAGAGAACATTTATAGCTCTGCTTTATAGATTTTAGAAAGGTGCTAAAATCAGTATTTCCTGTCCAATATTTGGGCAAAATGTGTTAGCTTTTGGTGTGATTGTGGCTGGGAAAAAAAATCTCAAGATGAAGGTAGTGTCAGGTGAAACAGAGATAAAGTCAACTTCAGTTTATTTAATTGAAACCTTTAGCATAATTCTCAGTTCAAGAAGAAACAAAAATATTAAATTCTACTGATAAATCCTGAACTTAGCTGTTAACACTAAAAATTAAGTTAAATTCTGCAATGATATATCTACTGCAGCAATCCCTATTCTTTTTTTTTTTTTTTTTTTTTTTTTTGCAGTACGCGGGCCTCTCACCACTGCGGCCTCTCCCGTTGCGGAGCAGAGGCCCCGGATGCACAGGCTCCGGACGCACAGGCTCAGGGACCATGGCCCACGGGCCCAGCCGCTCTGCGGCACATGGGATCCTCCCGGACCGGGGCACAAACCCGCGCCCCCTGCATTGGCCGTCCCAACCACTGCGCCACCAGGGAAGCCCAGCAATCCGTATTCTTATTAGTGCTACCACATGCACGACAGATTCCTCTGTCATATTCATTCATAAACATTTGTTAAATTATCTGATTCCTATTAAAGAAGCCAAATTGTAATTAACCTCTATGTTTAAAGAGCTTACACATATTTTTTTCAAACCTGTGTACTCATTAAAATTTTGAATAATTTCTAAAAATATCCTCTATAAAATCTTTTTTTTAAACAATCTACATGTTTAGAACACTCAAATATTTTATATGAGAAAAACATGAATTTATTTCTGGTGATTTGCTATTAATGACGTATACTTTCACCTAACTGAGAAATCTGCCGAAAATAATATAAATTTTATTGTAGTGAAAATAGAAGCTTGAAAACAAATGAGAACTCCTGAGTCAATTATGATGAACTATATGCTTTCTTTTCAGTGGGTTATAATTCTCCATTCCAATCAGAAGTGTAAGATGAAATAACTTTCA